>NW_028281127.1:1385000-1541690 GCF_059751285.1 Brachycentrus maculatus
TGTATTATATTTTTTAACTTTAAAAACGTTCTCCTGAAAAATTAAGTTTCTTGATTTACGACGTTCTTGAAAGGAGTGAGCGATATGTTTACCACCATTATCAATTGATTATTATAAACGAGTGATTATTAATATAAGCAGGGTTTAAAAAACCCTTAAAATCCAACACCGTTCCAAAAACCATTACAGTTCAATACATTTTCCATACAATTTAATTTAAATAATCTAGTGATATGCACAGATATGTTAAACATTAAATTTTTCTTTATTCAGTTATATAATTTAACACTGATTAAGTATAAATCCCCTGCTATGTAAGTTAGATATTTCGTCTGTTGAATGACTCACTTGTCCGGATTAACACGGATTATCATCATACTCTCTACCAAAGACACTTGCATTTTTGACCCACTGAAATATCAGACCGTTAGTTTTTTTTTTAAATTTCATTTGATTTAATTTCAAATGTACAATATTTTTTTAGATATTGTAAAATGTTATCCACTTTCGTGTTATGTGATGACATTGTATTTGATATTTAGCCGGTAGGTCCAGTAATGAAAAAAGACAGTACTGATCATACTCATCATGATCATCCTCAGTCTTAACTTACAAAAATACAAATTGAGGAAAATTTATTTAGTTTGATCTGTAAATCTATAAGGGAAACCGGGGTATAAAGTCCGTTGTTTCTAAAGTAACATCGCGCCTCACTTCCCGCCTATGCATTTTACCAAAAACCCGTCTTTGAAGATAACATCGCATTTCAAACCCCCACCCTTTATCAGTTACTTGCGGAAGTGTCGTGAAAATTTACATAAAAGAATATTTCAAGGGGTTGAAGTCTTCCTCGACAGAAGCGCGAGGCATGTCCTCGACAATCTTCAATAGCTAGTCGCGTAAGATTCTGCTTAAATCTGTCCGATTTCAATGAAAACTATTTAGATGTCTCCGGAATTAGGTACACTTTTGCAGAATTTTGTACATAAAAGATGCGAAGTGGTTTAAATGTTATTAAATCGGTTGCTAAAGGCATAAAAAAAAACTGAAAACACCGTAAGATAAAACGAGATAAATCAATATAGATCACCAGATGGGAATAATAATTAGAAAAAGATAATTAATGGGTCGTACCTACCAAGTGAAGATTACAACATTTTGAGTGTGTCATAAATAAACGTTGTGTTGTAAATAAATTATCTGGTCAAATTATAACCTTAATAATAAAAATGAAAATGGTATTTTCTGGCGTTTCTCATGTGTGTGATTATAATCCAGGATTCGGACGTCACATATAATATAAGAGTTTCTGCTTAATAGAAAGCTTCTTTACATCTCACCAATAGATGTCTCTAGTGAAGTTCTAGTGATTCAAGAACAAGGTTTCTAAATTGGTTCATATATATAGAACTTCCAAGAATTTGAGTAGTGTGGTTGTCAATAATGGGTGGAATTGGTGAAGCCTATGACGGTCGTCAGCCCCGTTAATGCCCAGACTTCCATATTCTTCTTCATCTTTGATGAGATGTCAAAAAATGAAAAAAAAAGAAAAAAAGTGAAGATTAGATCTCATCATTAAATCGAAACAATACATTTATGAGTTGTGATAATCTTATATTGAGGATATGATGCATTCTTACAATAGTTATTAGTCGTCAGGATCTGACATCGGATTCAAATTTTCATTTACACAAAAAATTACAACAGATATAGGTAACTTCATATACGAATATTACGTCAAACACACGTGAACTATGTTAAACAACTAAAACACGTACTCTTATGAGATTATGATATGTTTTGGCATATTTTTTTTTAAATATTAAGATATGCAATTGACGTACAATTTAGAAAACGGTACTTAGTAGAATTGAAATTGAAATTAGCGCCGTTTAAAGCCTCTACAATTATCACATTTATGAGCGTTATAAAAATAATGCGTTTGAATTTTTTTTACAATTAAAATCATGCATTCATCATTTTAGACATGTGTTTACGAACGAAAGTGTCATTATTCGCTAACTATTTATACGATTATATCCACATTAATAGGATTTTCCTAAAGAGATATGTATCTTTTAGAATCTATGCATAAAGTCGTACATTTTCCCACAATTTTTAATTTATTTTGCGTTTCTCAGGCGATTCCCGAGTTTGATCATTACGTGGTCTGTTTTATGGTCGGCGACAAAGCTTATATAAACTTTATCCTCTGTAAAGAACCGAACACGAAGCTTAATTCTCTCTGAAATTACAAAAGGACTCTTAAAAATAATATTAACAATTTTCCTCTGACATAAACAATGTGTTTAAAGTACAAGCAAAAAACATTTTATTTTATAAATAAAGTAATAAAAATGATTTACTCAAACAATTCATCATTAAAAAATCATAGGGATAATTTGTGTGTAATAATATATTGACATTAATCATTGATGATTTTTCACGTTTTCCGTTTTGCTAAATTTTGAAACACGTAGTTATGGATTAGTTCTATTTGGTAAGCAAATTATCTCTTTACATAATGTTTGTAGAGTAAACATGAGTGTTGTTGACACCCCCTACCCCCGTTATTGGCATTTGTGATTTCATATGTGAATATTATCTGATACAAGAAATTGAAATATTGAGTAGAGGCCTATGAAGGTAAAGCCTACATTTGGCAACGATAAATTTATATAAATGTTTCTCTTCATTGACACTGTCTTTAAAAAGTGATTTTGCGATTTTTTACGTAGTTTTTTTCCTGGCCGAGAATGCATTTTCGACAGATTTAGTTTTGTACTGATCAATGTTAAAAATAGGTTACCAGGTGTCTAGTAAAATTAAATAATTTGAACTGTACCGTTGTATTTTTTTATTTTTTATTATTATTTAAAAACAATGACCAACAAAACAGTGAATATAAATACATTAAGAATAAAATAAATATTTCTGTAAAAATTATTAAACCTCAAAATATCTAAGGTGCCAATAACTGCACTGCCATAGATTGTGTAATTTTCAATTTCAATTAAAACTAAAAAAAAGAAACTGTCTGAGAAAGAAAATGACGTAAACATGAATTTTTGTTACAAAAAAAATTGATATGATGAATGGTTTTAATGTAAATCATGATTGAATGATTCAATCTGTTAAAATAATTGGGGGTTTTACCCTATACGTAAACGCGTGTAAAATACAAAGTACACGTACATATATAGCTACGTATCTTACAATGGATTTCATAAGTTTTGTCACTTTATTAGATATACAAATAGTACCTTATAAAATTAACCACTATCTATTATCCTAAATATTACAGTCATGTAACACACACATAAATACATTTGTGTAAATATTCATATGTTAACATAATACTCTCGAGATATTCAGTACATCAAAATGCCTTTTAACCGACGAAGTCTTTTACATTCAAATTAATCAAATTGACTTAGCAAATATAATCTAAATTAATGTCACAAATCTTCGGTTACTTTCAACAAAAAAATCGAAGAGATTTATAAGTCATTGTACTGATATGTTGATGTTTTCACTAATGCACTAAGGTTTCAGTTTAACAATTTATTCAAACTGAGGTCCTAAATTTATTTACGAACAGTTATATACTAAATTTATACAACAAAAACTAAAACAATACATTTGTAAAAAAAATAAAAAAATGCTTCTTGAGTAAGAGAGGCTTCTATGATAGTTTAATACCTCCGTATCATCAGTAAATAATACGATGTTGGCAAATCACAGCCAAAGTTACTAGAAGCAACATTATATGTGTGGACAACGCTTTTGATGATGTGTTGCTGATGGTTAAATCGGTGGTTGTTGTAGCTTCTAATACATCCGCTATCACGACATCAACTGAAAATAGCAAATAAATACATAATTAGTAAAACTCGTATGGACAATAAATGATACTCATATCTACAGAGTAGTCCAAATTTCGCTTAGTACATACTAGAGGATGCCTGAAAAAATATTTTCAATTTGACTATAGTCATAAACAAGTTTATTCAAAATATTTTGAATGTACAAATTATTATTCACAAACACGGGATTTTCTCCACTTACGAGTTATATGTATTATATATATATATATATATATATATATATATATATATATATATATATATATATATATATATATATATATATATATATATATAATATATATATATATATATATATATATTTATATATATATATATATATATATATATATATATATATATATATATATATATATATATATCATATATATATATATATATATATATATATATATATATATATATATATATATACATATATATATATATATATATATATATATATATAAATATATATATATACATATACATATATATATTATATATATATATATATATATATATATATATATATACATATATATATATATATATATATATATATATATATATATATACACACACACATATATATAAAATTGTTACTTGTTGGCAAATAATTTCGAAAGCTCAAAATACTCTCGAGGATTTCTTAAAAATAACACGAAATAACCTTTATTATCATTCTATTAACACGATTGTGATTATAACAACATCCGAGTTCAGGCTCTCTACCGATACATTTCCTCCCTGCTGTTCACTTTACTGACAAAATAAGATGAAATTCAGGTGAGGCAAGAGAATGTTATCTCATCTTTTCTAGAGAAGGTGAGTATAAAAACACCGTAACACGAAGTTTTTTGGTCCTTATATTGATTCCAACATAAAAAGGAAATGAGGGAAGATGAATGGTTTTCGGGTCGGGACAAGACTTTCCTTTTACATTCAAACAAAGAAGACGCATTACGTTCATTAGGACATAAAATATCTCAAATTGGGATAAATCCATCATCTCATTGAAGAAAATCCCTCAAATTTAACATAAAACTTGTACTAAGGTACCAGTACTTACTCGATTTATAATATTATGCATATCGATGCCTATCACAAATAATGGCCTATTTTCACTAGGCAGGAATGTCGAATCTAATATGATCTACATGTAACATCTTCATCAACTCCCATTTAGGTATTTAAACATAAATACAAATTATCCTTCAATTTAAGAAGTTCCATATATGCGATAAAGCGTTTTTACCGCAATGGCAGCGCCATCTGTTGAATGCTAAAGTAACGCACGTACTACTAAACATTGCTCATACCAGAAAGGGCGCTTTATGACAGCTGTTATCACTTAGCATTTTCAATGTCTTCGCTTACATTTTTGTTCCATAGAAATTAATGTTTTCATCGCATGAAATGCGTGCTTTCTATTTTACTTATTTTGATTGAAAAGGATGAAAACGAAATGCACCGAAACACGTGTCACAATAGATTTTGATGAACATTGGTTTATACCAAGTGAAGTTAAAATTAAAAATGGAAAGATATTACCACAAAATGACTAAATTGATAAAATAAGTAATACTTGAAAAAGACGATCAAGAAACTTTACACGGTGGAAGCTTGCATCGGTAAACGACGAAATATTTAAGGTTAAAATTTGGAAATGACTTGGTAATTTTGTTCATTATTCATTATTGCGTCGTCCTTGATAAATTCAAGGACGAAGGGCAAGGCAAGATAATTATCCTATTTGTTTTAAATCGACGGGGCATCTGGTCTGTGGTTGAGTGCTCTACTCACCCTCCTCTTTAAGGGTACATTTCGGGATCAATATTCTATCTGGTATTTAAAAATCACAATGAAAATACCGCGATGTAAGCAAATTGCGCAATGTTTGAAAGCTCAAAACCTGAAATGAAACGTAGTAAGATAAAAATAGGTTTTGAATAGTGAAGACTTTCTGTTTTGTAGGCAAATAAATGTGACGTAAAACGTTTAAGATCACCAAACACTGGCATATTTGGTATAAAATCATTAATGGTTTAAACTGGTCATATTTGGTATAAAATCACTAATGATTTGAACTAGTCTTATTTGGTATAAAATAACTAATGATTTACACTGGTCTTATTTGGTATAAAATCACTAATGATTTACTCATATTATTTTTTGACATCTCATCAAAGATGAAGAAGAATATGGAAGTCTGGGCATTTACAGGGCTTACGACCGTCATAGGCTGGTTTGAGTGATCACTTTACACACGTGTAACATTCACCAATTCAATGACGGTCGTAAGCCCTGTAAATGCCCAGACTTCCATATTCTTCTTCATCTTTGATGAGATGTCAAAAAATAATATGAAAATAACTCCTGTAATTGGAGATAATCCAGATTTTGTGAACAAGTATTTGGACACACTCAAAATGTTGTAAAATGATTTACTCGGGTATATTTTGCTAAAAAATCACTATTGATTTACATTGGCCTTATTTGGTACAAAATCACTAATGATTTAAAATGGTCTTATTTGGTATAAAATCACTAATGATTTAAACCGGTCTTACTTGGTATAAAATCACTAATGATTTACTAAGGTATATTTTACTAAAACATCACTATTGATTTACACTGGCCTTATTTAGTATAAAATCACTAATGATTTATGTACTCTGGTCTTATTAGGCAATATAACTTACACCATACATAAGAAAACGTTTCATAAATTCCATTTCCATAGTGTACAATATTTTGTGTGTCCAAGCGTGTTAGCGCGTTAAACCATTATGCTAGAGGTTTTTGGTTCTATTTCCAGAAGTGTGTAAGCAAATATTTATGATTTTTCAAAATAATAATCATTCGATGTTACCTGAAGGTCACGGCTGATCACCTTTCCTTTGTAAATAAGATTATATTTCCTTCATCCTTCAAACCCTTATCCATACCACACTGGTGCATAGGGCACTGCATCATATAAACGCAGTATTATCTTGATCGTTATCACATGAAGGAAAGGTGATCAGCCCCCCGCTTCATGTAACCAGTCCAGGGTAATATTGAATAAATATTGGAGTGAAAAACACTTATATTTATTTGACCTCCCCCCTGAGAATTGAATCCGGGACCTCCAGAATGGTAACCGAACGTACTGACCAATTACACTATAGAGGCGGACAGATATTATATATAATCTCAGTTATATCTCCCCTGTGTCTTTAAAGATTTCAATGAGAATTGTACCGTACCGACTCTAGTGTTGTTTTAAATTCATGGATTAACAGTTTTTGATACTTACTATTGACGGTGTGATTTCTGGAGTCCGCGTACCGTCCAGTGGGTCCTCTGTAGGCGGGGATGGTGGCCAAACAGGTAAGGGCGAGTCTTCCCCCATCGGCCAGCCTCAGGCTCGACACCGCCACGCTTAGCTTGGTCGTGGAAGACGAGAGCGTCTCTCCCCCGAGCTTGCGGTGGTTGGAGATGGAGGGAACCGTCAGGCTTTCGTCGACCTGGTAGAAATTAAGAAAGACATTAATAAACGGACATGTTAATTTAAGAGATTGGGATCAGGATTGTCGAGGCACTGTTTACAACTGCTCGATACGAGGAAAATTACTCAAAAGTGATAATCGACGTCGGAAGGACTTGACATGACAAACACACAAAAAAATCATGAGCATTTTATTTTATTTTTCATTAAAGTTTAACTTAGTAAATATCACCAGAAATAGTGGTAGACAACATTTTGGGTGTGTCCAAATACTTATCCACAAAATCTGGATTATCTCCAATTACAGTACTTATTTTCATATTATTTTTTGACATCTCATCAAAGAAGAAGAAGAATATGGAAGTCTGGGCATTTACGGGGCTGACAACCATCTTAGGCTGGTTTAAGTGAACACTTTACACACGTGTAACATTCACCAATTCTACACATTATTGACAACCACACTACTAAAATTCTTACAACTTCTATATATTTGAACCAATTTTTGAAACATTATTCTTGAATCACTAGAACTTCACTAGAGACATCTATTGGTGAGATGAAAAGAAGCTTTTTATTGAGCAGAAACTCTTATATTAATATTCTTTTCATCTCACCAATAGATGTCTTCAGTGAAGTTCTAGTGATTTAAGAATAATGTTTTAAAAATTGGTTCATATAAATAGAACTCCCAAGAATTTCAGTAGTGAGGTTGTTAATAATGGGTAGAATTGGTGAATGTTACACGTGTGTAAAGTGATCACATAAACCAGCCTATGACGATCGTCAGCCCCGTAAATGCCCAGACTTCCATATTCTTCTTCATCTTTGATGAGATGTCAAAAAATAATAAGAAATAGTGGTATTTACCAAGTAAAACTTAATTTAAAATGCATAGATTTTACCACTAAGTGACTGCCGAATCAATTAATGAAATTATTCTATTTTAATTTCATCATATACATCATCACAAATTAAAAAAAAATGCCCTCACTGCGAACGATTAAAATAATTCAAGTCGAGGAATGATAAAAATAACATGATTTATTGAGGCAGATGTTGCGATAAGGCATTTGCATACTTAAGTAGGATGAGTCGGAAACGATTTTTTTTATTTTCAATTAATTTTCTCCATTTTTTCTTTCTATATTTACTGTTTATTTATTTATATTCCACCGAATACATCATTAAAAATTACAAAATTTTTCCCCTTACTGAGTTTTCCCGTACCAAGGGGAACATTTTACAATTTTTCTTTATAAAAGTATTTGAAAGAAAATTTATTTTGACATGCAATCAAATGCAACGTTGCCGAATGATGCGATCTATTTCAGATCTACCCACTTCCATTATCCATTTATAAATCTCTTTTATATTTAGTTTATTTTTTAATGACTTTGTAGTTAATGTAAGCAGGTTGTAAAACTGTATTGCATATCAATCAAAGTCCTTTTAGCCAAAAAGGTGTGTGTTTTGGATCTTGTAATTCTATGTACGATACCACAAAGTGTGTTGATTGTGATTTGTGTGCTTTGCTGGGAGGTGCTTTCTTGAGATATATTGATATATATTTAACAACTAAAAGTGAATATGAACACCCTAAAAGCCATTAAATTAATACGATCTCTCAGACGAATGTGCGCCAAACGGTGTATGGTAGATGTTTGAATGGTGAAATAAGAAAAGAGCGCAAGGCTGAGATAAGCATTATAGATAAAATTAAGAAAGGTGTGTTGAGATGGTTCGGGCATGTGAATGGAATAAGTGAATAAAGAATAGTAAAATAAAAAATTTGAGGCAAATGTGGTTGGTTATAAAAGCAGAGAAAGATTAAGTAAAATTTGGTATGATCGAGTATTTTAAAAACTTCTTCAAGCGTCAGGAGTTGGAATAATCGGCAGATATGTATAAAGAGTTGCATGAATGTGGAAGAGGCGATGATTGTGTGCAAAGATAGATTGGTGGGGCGTTCTATTCTATATGCCTATCCCTGTGGAGAAGCGGCGTAATGGTTAGTTAGTTAGTTAAAAAAAAATCAAAATATCGCACGCTTCATTCATTGGTGCTTCATTCCTTCTGACCCTATCTTCACTCAATGATGTAAACGACACTGCATCGTATTGATGTAGTGTTATATTGAACGTTAATTACTTGAAGCCAATGCGATCAGTCCTGCGCTATAGGTAATCGAGTCCAGTGATATAAAAAATATAAAACATACTAAATACCATTTTTTCTCGAATCGAACCTGGAAATCCAGCACGGTAGCCAAACGCGTTGACAACTAGACTTTGGAAGCGAATGCTTCATGGTTTCAAATTGTTTGAAAACTCCAAAATTTGTGAAAATCCCATACACGGAGGTATCTTTTTATGGTTTCTTCATGCATATGTTCTGTATATGTGCACAGAGGTTGCGCTTTGTATATGTGAAAACGTTACATAAACAAATATCAATATTGTTTGGTAACATTGCTTTTATAAAGATGGCGTTACAAGATGCTTTCTTGTATACGTAATTCAAATCCCTCAAATTTTTGATCAGTTCAGTTTTCTTTTAGGCTTGCTATATTTTTTATGACTTTTACTTTTACACACATATAAAATAAAAAAATAAATGTATAAAACATATAATAGAATGATGTTAAACATTAAAAACTTCAAAGCTTAGTAAACATCCTGTATATATGTTGAAATATTTTGTGTATATTCATTCGTTTATCTCTAAACCTCTAAAACTAAAAAAAAATAACGTCATTTTGAATTAATATTGACGAAAAAATAAGTATTTTGAGTGTGTCTAAATCATTAATTTACAAATGCTGGATTTAAAATTAAGAACTATTTGTATCAAGATTTTCTCTTTATCCAAATAAGGATATCTTTTTCTGAAAATACTCAGACTTCCATGTAATATGGAAGGTAAGTTTTGTTAGTAAAAATAACTTTAAATGCGTTGAGAAATACACAAAATCTTAAGGGAAAAGTATAATTTAAAAAAAGTCATCCAATAAAATGTTTACTATAATTGCTTTGAAATACATAAAAAAAATATATCAAAGGGTTACAATTATTCCTTTTTTTTGTCTTACTTGCAAGCAAAATGATTAATTCTTCAGAATAAAAACACCGATAGAAAACTCTGAATTCACGTGTATTCATTGATATTGATTTGAGATGATTCTGAGTTCGACCGAATAAACCATAATTAACTGTGTGATAATGAAAAATGATTTAATTAAAATTTAAATTGAAATCCTCTCAACTAAAATCAGCAGCTCGACGCTATAATTATTATTGTTTATAGAATATTCGCTTATCCGAAAACATATAATTGGTTGTTAATTTATGACACATATTTACAATACGCAGGTAGAAATATGAAATATGCTAAATATTATTTTGGTCCTTTGATAAATTAATTAATAGCTGTGAATATTCATGCGCCATTTCATAAATAGGAATACTGTGGAATACTAACCGTGCCATGAAAATACACAAAGCTTTCAATAGTTTGAGAGAAAATCTTTTTACATTTGTGGTAAAGAAGCTTTCTTATACAAAATTCCAGATAAGGGATTTTTCCATACTCTTACATATTTTACTATGAAGAGTTAGAATTTTGTTAGAATTATTATAATAAGGGTAATAAAATACGGCATTTAAAACATGCAGATATTGATTTTCGACATATTTCGTTAAATTTATTCAGAATTTCTTTTCCTAAAGAATAAATAATTCAACTAATGAGAATAATAATTGATTTATTTACGCATATTACAAAACTTTCAATGCTTTTATAGTATCAATTCTTCTTTGATCACATCAATATCCCTTGTCAACAATCAATCCTGTATAAGGCATTGTATTGATGCGGTGTTAACTTGATAATTAACTAGATGAAGGAGTTGTTCAGTCCAGTGCCAGAGTAAAATTAAATATTAAGGCAAAAGTATCACTTATATTTATTATAATCACCCTAAAATTTAAACCAGAATAGATGATAGACAAATCGTAATTTTAACTAAAAAATCATTGTTATTATAATAATATAGAATTTTGATCAAATAATTTAAGGTATAGGATTTTGAAACGTCATCATATTTTTCCACAAAATACATATTTTTCACATAAAAAGTACCTTTATATAGCAATAAAGTTATTTTTAAAGTAACTCTTATTTTGTTTACTAAAATGCCGTTAGTAAGTAATCAGGAAGACTTTTAATGAAATGGACGTACCTTTTCTTTAGCGTCTCGCCACGATATGAACGTGCTAAAACAATTCTTTCGAAAAATCCGGTAATAAAGTCTTTACCATGCTGTAAAAGTTTATAGACCAAGTTAGGAGTTTATTTCAGCGAATGAAGTTTTAGGAATGTCTTATCCTAAAGTGAAACAAGAATTTTACTATGTTATTAAAATACCCTCTCCGCGGGACTAAGTACTATAAGAGGTGTTACCTGTTACACTTTGTTAGTGTTAAAGTTTTATTTATATTGTGAAATACATAAAAACAACAACAAAGGTTATTGTAATAAATTTTCATATACATTTTTTTATGAATCGGCATGAAAAAGTTCAAACCTTATTTAAATTAATTTTTTTTTCCAAGTAATTCTTATTTTCTGGTGGTCGAAGCATTTTGATATAAATTCGTTGTTGGATTAATTGATGTAAATTCATTAATTGATTTATTGAAAACCTGAATTTCGTAGAGCTTATTTAGCAAGAAAATAGAAAATAAAATAGGTAAATGTATTTCAATATCTACATATATGAGGGTTGCGTGTTTTTTTCTCATTTTTTGTATAAATTTAGTTTTAAAACATATAACGAATTTGTAATTAATATTTTTACTTTATACACTTGTGTTATGATCACCATTCTACCCATTATTGATGACTTGAGCAAGTCAAATGCCAGGTCATTAGCCTTAGCATACTTAGACCTATATCTTCTTTTAAATAAATAAATGTTTTATTTCAAGTTGGGACACCCATAATTTAAAAATATTAGTTGAAAACTTTTTACAATAGACCTAAAAATGTTTTAATTGCTTAATTTAATTGAAATAATATTTTATTATACTTTCATATTATATGTACATTAACAAATAAATACTAATCAAAGATAAATAATACTCAATTAAAAGTAAATATTTTTTCTTTATTGATTTGGCGTTTAATTTGTAGAAATCCATTTTAATTTATATATTCATTTTAAACCAAACACAGATTTTTTTGAGTCTACTAAGTTGTATTTTATTAACCAAAACACATAAAAAATTTATATTGTGACAATTGTTTCGCCTTGTTAGGGCATTATCAAACGGATGTTTGATACAAATGTTTGTTTGTTACAACTTAATAGACTCAAAAAAATCTATGTTTGATTTAAAATAAATATATAAAATATTTTTTCTCTGGAACTATTACGTATTTTCATGTAGTCTAATTTTAATCTTTACTGTGAAAATATGTTAATTATATTATTATCACTATTCCACGGCCGTATTAAAATAAGACAATAATTTATCAGAGTTCCTGACTTTGCCGAAAAGATTGTTTGATTGAAATGTAGGATTCTGACAGACAGCACCTCAAATAACTGCCAGAGTGTCTAGACGGGTTCAATCAGTTGTAACCAAATTATTTTCTTGTTATCCATGTAACTTTTACCAGTGGGTACAATTATACAAGAAAAAAATAAAGGCAAGACGTTATGTCTTCAATAAAGAAGAAAAGCAACACTGTTTATTCTATTTCTATATTCTATATAAAGTAGTGTTAGAATTTTCTAATAAGTAATAAAAAAATATAAGATAAGGGATGAAATTAGTTAACAGATAAATTAATAGAAACACAATCACAAACTTATGATTAAAAAAATTTTATCAAATGTATTGAATGATTTAGATCACCCTCCGTAGTGTAGTTGTTACCGCATATGGCTACCGTGCTTAAGATTCTAGGGGGAACAAAATAAATATATTTTATTTTTCACTGTTGTACTCGACTTGTACTCGAAGTACAGGATTGATCATGTTATTTACGATCAAGATAACAATGTGTCGATACGATAGAGACGTTAGTAAAAGGTGTATTATTAATTAGCTAAACGTAGCTAGATAAACAGTAGATACTGTTGTTACATGTGATTGATTATATCTGAGTTTTTAATTTGTATATATATATATATATATATATATATATATATATATATATATATATATATATATATATATATATATATATATATATATATATATATATATATATATATATATATATATATATATATATATATATATATATATATATATATATATATATATATATATATATATATATATATATATATATATATATATATATATATATATATATATATATATATATATATACATATACTCGTATATGTAAAAACACATTGAATATTATTTATTATATATTATTTACCATCGCATCCACAGTTTGAATGTTGTTGACACAAGATAAAATCTTTGTTACTATTTGTGTCAAAGAAAATATCTATCTTTGATGAATTTGTGATATAAATGTTATTTTATGTCTATTTAATGACCTTTTTAAACACAAGGTTGTGATTCCGCGACAAATTATAACATATTAATAAAGTAGAACCGTGAAACCGTTGACATTGTGACATAATTTTTGAACCCTACTCAAACCCTCATCGGTTCCTATTTCCAAGCTCGAAACCTAAAAAAAGTATTGTGATTTTAAATATTTGTGCTTACCATAGGAAAAAAAATTATTTAAGAAAAAAATAAATTCGGAACACAACATCGATTGGATGACACTGTCTGTAAAATTTTACCATTGTGTTATTAAGATCCATTCACAATCTCATATCTACCCATTGGATTCCTTCTTAGAGATGAAAGTTCCTTAATCCACTATTATGAGTTCGATTAAAAAAGTTTCGGTCTATTGTGTTTTAGTAATTCACGTCAACAGTGCTATTTCATTCCAGTAATACGAAAAGTTTTAATTGAACGCGATATTAGGGCCCGGCTCGCCGCTGCTACTCGAATTGCGAGGCGATATTGTAAATAAGACGCGATAAGCCGGAGAGATTTTAGTTGTGAATTGTGAAAGTTTAAATATTCTATTACGCCGCAGGTGCACTGGACTGAAGAGGCGGGAACAAATAATTCAAACAAGCGCAAGAGACAAACACAGGGATTTAGTTGGAGAATGGAGTGACTCTTGAAAAAGGTAGAAAATGGGAAGTTTTCAATTAGCATAAGTGCCCGCTTCAAGGAAAATAACCGAATTGGAAACACTGCCATTTTGTTTAGAACTATAACGTAGGTTGAAAGCACTGCTCATGAAATATAAAACGATTGAAAATTAACAAAAAATAATTAATTTTTACAACATTTTGAGTGTGTCCAAATACTTGTTCACAAAATCTGGATTATCTCCAATTACAGGAGTTATTTTCATATTATTTTTTGACATCTCATCAAAGATGAAGAAGAATATGGAAGTCTGGGCATTTACGGGGCTTACGACCGTCATAGGCTGGTTTGAGTGATCACTTTACACACGTGTAACATTCACCAATTCTACCCATTATTGACAACCACACTACTCAAATTCTTGGAAGTTCTATATATATATATAAATTGGTTCATATGAACCAATTTAGAAACCTTGTTCATGAATCACTAAAACTTCACTAGAGACATCTATTGGTGAGATGTAAAGAAGCTTTTTATTAGCAGAAACTCTTATATTAGTATGTGAGATCCGAATCCCGGATTATAATCACACACATGAGAAACGCCAGAAAATACCATTTACATTTTTATTATTAAGCTTATAATTTGACCAGATAATTTATTTACAACATTTTGAGTGTGTCTTTACATCTCACCAATAGATGTCTCTAGTGAAGTTTTAGTGATTCATGAACAAGGTTTCTAAATTGGTTCATATATATAGAACTTCCAAGAATTTGAGTAGTGTGGTTGTCAATAATGGGTAGAATTGGTGAATGTTACGCGTGTGTAAAGTGATCACTCAAACCAGCCTATGACGGTCGTAAGCCCCGTAAATGCCCAGACTTCCATATTCTTCTTCATCTTTGATGAGATGTCAAAAAATAATTAATTTTTAAGTTATAAAAGTTATTTTAGGAAATGATGGTTCTACAGTAGGTGTGAAGCGCCTTGTCAGATGAAATATTTTTTAAAGATCTCCCATCCTAGACGATTCGGCATCATTTTTATACAATTTGTATTTAATTCCACGTTTTCTGACATAAAACGTTTAAAAAATTATTTTAAATATTAAAAATCAAATGGAAAGTGTATGAAAAGGTTATTCTATGATACCAAATCTGCATGAAATCCAAAATATAAGGGTTTCTACCCAAACACTAACATTAACTGGGCAAACGAATCAAAGTTGGCTTTATTTAAATATAAATGAAGTCACCATATATGGTATATTTCAAATAAAAAAGTATAAAGAATTGTTAAACATTATCGCGCTGGTTTTTTAAATAAAAATTAACCATTTTAAAAGTTTTATTTTAATTTTCGCTAACTTAAATTATTTCCGCATTAAACTGTAAAAAGGCAAGCGCCGTGGCGTAGTTGGGTAGACGCTTGACTGCAAAACTGGCGTCACGGGTTCGATTCCCGTTAATTGCAAAATGGATTCAAGAAAGATTTATTTTCAATTGGTCAGGGTGTTTACGATGTATTTTTCTACATTTACCTTCCCTATCCTTACTATTCTACCTGCAGGCGAGCATTTAAAATAGACGCTTTGCGGGTTATTTCTTTATTTAAAAAAATCCTTGGAAAATTGTAATTACCGGAAATATAAAATCATTTTATTAAAATGAAAGCATTTGATACAAAGACCTCGAATATAATATATTTTTTATTACTATAGTTATTTGTAATCGTGTTTAAGAGAGTTACGATAAAGGCGATATAATGATATCATCAACTGGTCTTACGTTACGGCAACCCACTGTCCTAGCACACCGTTCATTAGAGAATTTCTCCTTTGTCTCACTGGATAATAATAATAATGGGTATGGAATAATTATTTGACCGGAATAAATTAGCATAAAACTTATTAAAATATAAATCTAACACATATTTTCTATTTTACTAATAATATGTGCATTTCTATTGGAAAAATAGTGTGTCTATGACATATTTTGGGAAGAGGTATCACTCGTACCTAAATTCACATGGGGTAGATAAAATCACACATTGTGCTCAAATTACAATAATTCTTGTGCCATTACTAAGGTTCTTCCTGTGCAAACTAAACCCCGCCAATCCAATGCGAAACTGCCAACCACCAGTCGTCCGTTTGTTAGTCGAGTTGGCATTGGACAACCGGGCCTAGATGGTGTTATTACAGGTCACAGAAAGCAGCTAGGGATGGTTGAAGGGAGAGGAAGAACACAAATGCTTGACTAGGTATCTAGTTCCGTGCATTGCGGAGTACCTGCTGGGGTTTCCTGGCTTTTTGGATTTGAGACGGTCCTCCGTGGATGTCTTTGGAAGAACATAATATCCGTACCGTGGTGGGGTGTTCGGTGGTCGCCGGACCGGGGAATGCTGTGGAATTTGGGGTGGTGGGATAGATCTGGTGTTTTGGGATTATTTTGGCACTCCTGAGAGCCATAAGGTTGTGTCTCTTGCGTGGCACTGGTCTTGGGAGGCTCTGGATCAGTGATATATCCACCTGTTGAGTTTCAGCAGCGAAACATGTCACTAAGGTACTGATTTCAAAAATGGTTATATAGTTTCTTCACCCTTTTTATGATTGACTGATGATTGAGTGATGTAATGATGAGTAGGTGTAATGATAAATTAAATTAAGGTATTTTTTTAATTATTAATGATTTCAAATAAAAACAAAACTTTGCGAAAAATGCCGATATGATTTGAACAATATATTAATGTAACAAAAATAAATAAATCATCGTTTTCAACTACTATTCTTCTAACCAGATTCGACAAATACCTTGAATTCATCAGAGATGGATGATTAGTATCTATCCATCTTTGAAGAGTATAAAATATGTTTTTGTAAAGAATGGTTGGAAATAGTATTAATTAAAAGAAGTTAAAAACAAACATTATATTTAATGAAAATATAGTGAGTAAAAATATGCCATAAAACATCAGAAAAAAAACATAAAAAGATTTTGGATGATTTTTTGTTATTATGGATTACATCTTATTTAGGTTATTATAAATTTCACTAAAATAAGACATTTAAATCAAAGTACAAACAACGTTTTTCATGTCCTCATCAACATTTTCTTACGGAGTAACTAAGTGCAGTTTTTATTAGCAATTCTCATTACGTAAGCTTAAATAAGTTTTCATAAGAGCGAGTTTGGATATGATGAACCATGAGCTTAGAAAAACTTAAGGCTTCCAACGCAAACTATGAAAGCTTTCTAATTATAAATGCAAATTAACTCCGTGCTTTTTCCTCCCGGATCGAGAGGTCAGCGACTTATTGCAAAAGTACTGTATCGACGTCATTATCCTCGAGGGGAAAATTAAAACATTCATCAGATGAAGATTCACAATACATCAATAGCTGAAAGACGTCGAGATAAATAAAGGGTTTTGAATCACACAGAGAGAGTATAATAAATCTGCATTTAAATTAATTATTTACTTCAATATAATACTTATGTAATAAAAAGGATTAATTGAAACATTTTCTTCTATTCCTGTCTTTGATTCATTATTTAATAAATAATATACGGTGGTCACTTCAATTTAATTTTATTTCCGTCAATTGCAATATAAATTCAAGAAATATTTATTTCCAGTTGGTCTGGGTATTTGTGATGTATTTTTTTACATTTATCTCCCTATCCTTACTATCCTACTTGCAGACAGGCCTTTAAAAACAAGGCTTCTTATTCCATTAAAAAATCCATAATTTCTTTGAAAATTATATTGCTTTCATATGTCATTTTTTCTCATTAAAACGTTCTCAATGATGTGTGATATTTTTATTCTGTTTAATTTTTCATTTTCAACGAAACGAAATTCATCAATTAGAACAATGGAGTCAATATATCGATTAAAATAAATATATTCTTTATTTTATTAAAATATTTTTTTAAAAAAATATCCAAAGAAAAATTCTTTAAAAGAAATATTGTATTGATGAAAATTTTACCTTAAATAACATAAATCATGTGCATTCATATTAAAATAGTAACATTCAATACACGTTTTAATTAAATATGCCAAAGAGTGGAATGAAGACATTTATTAATGAATTATTAATCTTGTGATATGTGGTTAAATAAATTGATTAAAAAAAAAATACCGACTTCATAAATGATGAATATAACGTTAACATCTTCGATCTAAATTGATGTTTAGTGTTTAAATAATTCCTATATAACTTCTTTGATATCATTTTTGAAAATAACTTACTTAAGCAAAAATTTGAAAAAATCCAGGTTAGACGATCAATACGTATGCCATAATAGCATCAGACATATTTAAATAAACAAATTATGACTGAAATTCATACATCCTTTGTTTTTACAAGATTGGCGCAATATTTCATTAAAAAAAACGTGATTTTATTTTCGAGTATCGAAAAAAGCATAGTAATAATTTGATGGGAAATGTAAATATGAAGAAAACCACAGATAAAAAATATTGCCAGCAATAAGAATTATTTCGTTTTCTATGAATCAGTAATCATAAATCTTAAAACATTTTTGTAGCGATCAATTTGTCGCATTAAAGATCATTATTCAAGGAATAATGAATAATTTTATCGACCATTCCCTAGGCATAAATGTTAAAAATAATACCTGATAAAATCATCGATGTATTACATAATTAAGAAGGTGAATAAACGGTGTACATACGAATAAAAAATATCTAGTCAAATACAATAAGTAAGTCCTTATACGTTATTCGAACGCGTTACCTTTTGTAATTTGAATTACGAATCATAAAAAATACAGCGAAAAGTTCTTCCTTATTCGACATTTGAATAAATAAAAGTAAATTGAGTAGGTACCTACGTACTTTTTCTCCTTTTGTAATTTGAATTACGAATCATAAATATACAGGGTAAAGTTCTTACTTATTTGAATGAATAAAAGTACATTGAGTAGGTACTTACTTTTTCTCCGTTGACTAGCCATGTAATGTGTGGCGCGGGGTGGGCAGCGCTGGTGGTGCACGTCGCCTCCAGGGTATCTCCAACAGTGTAGATGGGAGATCCGAATATTATTCTTGGATTATGTCTCTGAGGCTCTGTAACATCATATGATGCAGCAATCAATTTGAATACTAATTAATTAATGCAGATCTCAGATATTTCACACCATATATATTATAATACATAAGTATTCTGTTTCCATATTAATGCTTGAGGATTTAGTGTTGATAATTGCGTTTTTACAATGTGTTTGTAACACTTTGACACGGTTTATAGAGAAATTGTAGTATATTTTTTTAAAGTAAGTAACTAACTAACCATCACGCCGCTTCCCCGCAGGGGTAGGCAGAGAGAATAGAACGCCACACCACTCTCTCTTTGCAAACACTCTTCGTCTCTTCCACGTTCATGCATTTCCTCATACATACCCGCCGATTGTTTCAACTCCTAACCTGACCGCTTTCAAGTATTTGGCATACCTGATCGTGCCAAGTTTTTCTCGGTCTTCCTCTGCTCCTTTTTCCAATTACATTCGCCTCATAAATTTATTTTACCGTTATTTCCGTAAGGAAATATAAGTAAGTAAATATAAATAAGTAATTATTCGTTCTACATGTCCAAACCATCTCAGCACACTTTTCTTAATTTTATCGATAATGCTTGTCTCAGCTTTGCATTCCTTCCTTATTTCACTATTCGAACATCTATCATACATCGTTTTGTCGCACATTCTATCTCTTTTTTTTAAAAGTCCATTAACAAAGAGTAACAAACAACATGTAAGTGTAATAATATAATCAATTGGTCATTATCGGTAATGATGTCATTCAATAATATGAGTCAATTTAAATATCGCGGTGTATTTTTAGTTTTTACAATTCTCATTGATTTTAGACATGAAACGCAGTGTTATCTTGATCGTTAACACGTGAAGAAAAAGTCAGAAGAAGAAATCAGCCCCCCGCTTCAGGCACCAGTCTAGGGTATTATTGAATAAATTTTAGGGTGAAAAAATCACTTATAATTATTTTACTCCCCTGGGAATCGAACCCGGTAGCCAATCGTGCTGACCATTACACTACAGAGGCGGACACCTAGAAATTACGCTTTGTTCGCCTCCGTAGTGTAATATAGATTACACGAATATATTGACTTAGAAGATAAAAACCTTAACAGTATTGATATGACAACAATATCTGTGTTCATCTTTGATGAGATGTCAAAAAAAAGAAAATTACTCCTGTAATTGGAGATAATCTAGATTTTGTGAAAAAGTATTTGAACACACTCAAAATGTTGTAAATAAATTATCTGGTCAAATTATAAGCTTCAAAAATAAAAATTAAATGATATTTTCTGTCGTTTCTCAATTGCGTGATTATAATCCAGAATTCGGACCTCACATACTAATAAAAGAGTATTTGCTTGGTAAAAAGCTTCTTTGCATCTCACCAATAGATGTCTCTAGTGAAGTTCTAGTGATTCAAGAACAATGTTTCAAAATTTGTTCACATATGTATAGAACTTCCAAGAATTTGAGTAGTGGGGTTGTCAATAATAAGTAGAATTGTTGAATGTTACACGTGTGTAAAGTGATCACTTAAATCAGCATGTGACGGTCGTCAGCCCCGTAAATGCCCAGACTTCCATATTCTTCTTCATCTTTGATGAGATGTCAAAAAACCATATCTGTGAAATTCACCAATAATCGACTGATTTTTTTTAGCTCTTGAATTCAAATATATATTTGGGCTTTATAGCTGTCGTTGAGTGACGCTTTGAAGAACTTTAGCAGAGCTACATATATTGGCTATATACCTATTCTGCTACAGAAAGCAAACGCGCCTTAACTGAAAATATACCCCAGCGACGTCTTTTTTCTGAGCAGATACCATTACGCCACTTTTCCTGGTTTCCGGCGTTGATTCTACACGACACCCGAATATTTCCATTCATTTCGTATTCACTAAACGTATTACGTTTCCAAAATTACTCACACGGTTCAGGCGCGAGTTTGTCTCTCAAACACGGCCGTTATTGAATCGCGAATCTGACGCAGTCACAAAAGAGGGGGGGATATTTTATTCATAACCGGTAGTCATATCTCCAGGAGGGTAGGACGTCTTTGGATAGGAGACGATTCATTTTGTCGACGCCTCATTTCGAAACCCCAAGAAACTTTCTCGCCTATCATTACTAGCGGATAATGTATTCTGTATCGGCTAACTATTATAACTCAATTAACATGAATAAAGTTGAAAGTCACAGGTAACAACATCTATCAGAGGCATATGAAAACGCGCGTATTTGAATGCAACGTTGTATCGAAATTTCAAAGCCATCTTTAGAAGATTTAAGATTACGAACAAACATTTAGATTTTTATTTGTATATTGTAAATATGTATTTAGGATTGCGTGTCGCTTTATATTTGAGATAATACGGTAAATTTGTCAATCGATTAATTAAAAAAAAGATATATTTAATAGTAGATTATTTACTGTCATTGAGTACCTATATAGGTACGAGTACATATGTATGTATTGTACTACAGTACATTACGTAAAATACATTATTACTGTATTTTTTACTAAGTGAAAAATATGTCATTGTTTCTTTTTCTTTTAAGGAGTAATAAATTATCATAAATATCTCCCTTTTAAGGAAAGAATGCTGTCCACTGTCCGAATTTAGGGGGAATTTTTTCTTTATTCCAGCCACGAAAAGTGGTCGTTTATCATATTTATATCTAAACTAGACATTTTCACAACTCTTTGGGTAGTGTTGCGACAGTTTATATAGAATATAATAAGCGTTCTCACGCAGGAACTGTAAAAGTTTTGCTTTGTTATAAAATACCAATGTATTATTATGAGATTTGTAAATTTGTACAAAATTATTTTTTTGAACCTTAAGATAATAACAGGTCCCTGTAGAGTGCTCGCAGGTAGTAAATAAGATAGTCAGTATTTATATGAAAGTTCATTATTGCTACGACAAGTTGATCACCAAAGAGATGATTGGTTTTTAATATGAATATAATTTTAAACAACTCATTATTAATTACAAATCATCGATGGAAAATTGTTGCAAATTTAATTAAAAAAAAAGTGTTTAATTGCATCATAAATATGATCCTGCTGTCCGATCTCATTGAAGTATATTCAATGGTATTCTTTGAAAGTCTTTTAAAAACTTGTTATTTTATTACAATAATTCAGTCTTGATAAAAAAGCGTTTAGCTTCGAAAACGGTGGACATTATAATCAAGTTATAATAAAATATTTATAGTGATTTTAAAACAAAGTTACATTTTAATTATAAAATGGAAAATCACAAAGTTAGTGCTTCAAATATGAATTATTTTTTAATTATTATGTATTATTACAATTCCCCTTAGATAAATTCGATCTTAATATAAATTGAATAATATAAATGAATTGAGTGTTTCTATATGAAATATCAAATAACCCAGAATTTTTTGAAATGATTTCCAACAAAAAATCTCTTTCAAGGTCCCGGAATGTTTAAACGGATAAAAGATCTGACAAAAATCCTAACGCTCAAAAAACTTGACGAAGATTTATGACGAAAAAATGTCGAAATTGAGTATGAAAAAAATACTTAAAAATCAGCAGTCACTCCATGAGACTAATTGTTTTGAATTATTACTATGAGACCGCGGTAAAGTGGGGAAAGGTTTAACAATTAATTAACAAATGAAAGGCTATTGATGTCAGACCGAATAGTGAGGCTTTTACTCAACGGTACACAACATCACCCTTTATCTATATAACATTTAGGGCCATTAGGGATTCAAAAGGCATTGAAAACACCGGTGGAAAATTAATGTGCCGAACGGAATAATTAATCCGCTGAAAGAATCAAGCACCAGTTTTATTGTAAACAAATCAAGAGTTAAAAGCATTTTTGTAATACTACTCTAACATGGATAAGTCAACCAAATATATTTATAAAACCTTCATGATTACATTTTTTTACTTGATTTTTTTTAAAGTATTAAAAATTTTCATTTTATATTTGCCCTTTTTTCAAATACAAAATGGAGTTTTTAAGTATTTTGTTCCAAAAATAATTCATTTTTAATTTACGTTTTACTTGGTGAATACCGCTATTTCTAAAAATCGTTTGTGACACGTATTTCGATCATTTTCAAATACCGGTTTTTAAAAATGACGCGTAATGTAATTTTAAGAAATACATTGTAATATTTACCGTGCAAAACTAAAATTAAAAATGGACAGATTTTACTACAAAGTTAGTGAAAAACATCAATTCATTTAAAAATATTAACTACTTTACTTCTTCCTACCCTTATTCGCACAGAATGGTGAAAAAGGCACTGTATTTTATTGATGTTTATCTTGATCGTTGCTAACATGAAGGCCAAAAAATGTTTTATCATCATCATTGTGAAATTCCATCTTCATTTATGCGAACATGTTTTCTAACTCGTCAGAAAATGTTGTTTTGCTAGCTGCCCATTATTTCAGAAACTGTACGATATTTCCCCTCCGTTTTTCCCTACTCTCTAACAGAGGCGAATTTACCTAGAATATCAGGATGTTTATCTATTCACAATCCAAAATACGAAAAAAAAAATCAAAAATGAAATTACTGCCAAACAATAAATCAGTATAGAGTATTTCACATTCAATCATTTAACATATGTTTTTGAAACCTCAACATAGATGAAGAAGAATATGGAAATCTGGGCTCTTACAGGGTTTACGATCGTCATAGGCTAGTTTAAGTGATCACTTTATCGAAATTTTTGATGACAGGCCTTTCAGAGCGTGGTGCATCATTCAACTCCACTATATTAGAACAAAATCACTCGAACTACTGTTGCGCAACACGAACCAAAAAAGTATCAGCTCCGTATACATTGCAATTTTTTTTGGTCGTTTTCGACGCGTTTTTTCCTTTCGGGTAGTATAAACGTAAAATATGGCGAATTTATTCCTTTGAGACTTCCATACTCGAAGCACGATAGTTCACGACTGAAACGATCAAGCTTAATACTGCCAAAAAAAAGTGTAGTATTCACTTAAACCTTTACAATGCCGTATCATATGATCCGATGTGACCAATAATGAACGAGATATACTTAGTTGAAAAAAAAGGCGCAAAACACGAAATTACATTTTCCCCAACCTATTATAATATACACTTGGGTCTTTTTTTATGCGATAGATACGTTCAACGGGGAGTCGCATAAAAAAACTTGAACAACATACAAAACTGGGAGATATGTTCCAATATTTTTAAAAACCGCATAACTTCAAATCAAAATGATGGAATGTACCAAAAATCGCAAAAAAAAGTTTACAAAAAACATAAGAATAAAAACAGAAGAGCTTTTTCCTTGCTCACATATGGGAAATCATTTTTGAGATAAATCTTCAATACAAATTACAAGTGCTTTTTCTATTTTTTTCCAATAAAGCGTCTCGTAAGCATCGATGTAAGATTTGTGATTAATTTTGTGCCAGTGACACAATCACACTTTCACGGTTGTAACCTGCACTAGTCTAAATTTTAGATTTTTTAAATGCGAATTCGCATAAAAAAAGACTTGAACTACATACAAAAATAAGGGATAGGTTCCATTGTAAAACTTCAAAATCTCATAAAAAAAGATCCACATAAAAACAGACCCTAGTGTATTTACATATTGCTACTCTCAGTTAATCTTTGATTTTTATAAATTTTATGTACAAACTAAGAGATGAGGTTATTTTTAAAAATTGGTTAATGTAGTATTATTTTTAGAATTTTTCGAAAATCTTAGATCCGCCTCTGTCGCCAGACATTTTAAGTACTCCTATAGGTCTCTGCTTTCCGGACTTGAAGTGTCACATTTTGTACCGTTAACATGAATTAAATCTTAAATTTTGTTTTGTTTAATGGCTATGAAAGTTTTTAATAATGTTATGTTGAAAAGCATAATATTAATTTGTATGGAAGGGAGAGTCGGCCATATTAGACAATTAAAAATTGTTTCGAAAATTTGGGAATCTGGCAATAGAGTTAAAAGTCGTTTAACATTTGAGCTTTGGGATTGATTACAAAAGTTTAACAAGTTAGTGACAAATCAGTGCACTTTTCATAATTTAAAAAAAAGGACATATTCCTAAAACATGAAGGACTATGAAGGTTAAATAGCAACTTAATTTTCTTTAAACCAAGGTAACATTTGACGTATTTGTTTTTAAAACACCATTTTTGTTTACAGGATTTAAACCTTACATACAAATAAATGAGTGTCAATAAAAAAGCTTCTTCATTTCACCAAAAGATGTCTAGTGAACATTCTAGTGATTCAATTACAATGTTTCGAAATTGGATCATATACTCGTAAATAGAACTTCTAAGAATTTGAGTAGTGCGGTTGTCAATCATGGATAGAATTGGTGAATGTTTCACGTGTGTAAAGTGATCACTTAAACCAGCCTATGACGGTCGTAAGCCCCGTAAATCCCCAGACCATAAGCCCCGTAAATGTCCTAATATTTTACCGTTTTTGTATTGAAAAAATAAGTTTTTCTTCGAAATAAATATATAGTTTAAAAAAAAAAAAAGATAATGAGTTATAAAAAAATATAAAAATATTTTTTCAATACATGTTCTAAAAAACAAATAAAATACCATACATATTCAGAAAAAAGGGCGTAATCCGACGACCGGCTCTATGCGTTGCTGGAAGCCAAATGAGTTTTATTGATGCGAGTTTGGCCTTAATAGAAAACAAAAAGAAATTGAAAAAAGCCACCGTCTTAAAAGGGTTGTCTTGCTAGTAGGTAAATTTATGTAATATATAAAATACCTAGATATTTATACATAGGTATAATAAATGCCAAGTCGATTTGTTAGCTGATTTATTAGCACTTCCGGTTGAATTATCCACTAACATGCCTGAGCTCGGATGCCTATAGTAGGTAAAAGAAAATTAAATTAACACGCACTATAAAATTAACACGCACTATAGTAGGTAAAAGAAAATTAAATTAACACGCACTATAAAATTAACAAGCACTATAGTAGGTAAAAGAAAATTAAATTGAAAGATATTTATAGATACTTACGTATAACATGAAGTTCTCTATCTATGGAAGATTTCGTGTAGATTGGGGTTTCTAGGGAGACTTCGCACGAGTAACTTCCAGAAGCGGAGAAGTCCAAGTCTTGTAGGATGATGGTGTGATTGTTGGTCAACTGGAAGGAAACGAGAAATGAACATGAATTTTAACAATATTTTGTCTAACTATCTGTATCTGACCGCAGTGAAAAAAAGATAGAAGATACGTACAATTTCGCAATGGTTTTGAAGCAATGAAAATATGAAGAAAAAAAAAGAAACTACAATGTGATCGAAAATATTGAAAATGCTAAGTGACAGCACCTGTCAAAAAGTACGTTGTCTGACATGAGCAATCTTTATTGATATGTTTGTCTAGTAATATTATATTTTAATTTTGAATTGTTTAATTTTTTTATTATTTTAATAAATTTATAATATTTTTGATATATTTATTTTATACTCAGTAGATGGCGCTGCCATTGCTGGTATAAAAACCTTTATAATTATTATTATAATGTTTTTTTTTTAAATCATATAATAGGTATGTAACAAATGACAGGTATCTGATTTGTTACATTTTAATATCTTAAGATTAGAGTTGGAAATATTTAAAAAAAAAAACATGTTTTAACTTTTATAATTAAGGTGTACTGGAATTGAAAACGGATTTGCTATTAAGTAAAAAAAATATTGTGTAATGTTTGGCTCTTTGGCTAATAAGTTTGCCGACCACTGTGTTAGTGCAATTTTCATGTTGACTCTGCTGTAAAAGTCTTTTCTAATCATTTTAAAACATCGAAATACAGATAAGGTATTTTAAATTCACCGTAAAGTAAGTCTTCATGGCTTCGAAGGGGTTGACTTTGCAACAAATAATTTTATTAATAAACGAATACTTGTGGTAATTTTGGCACATCGTTCGCACGGTACAGCCTGGTGCAAATTAGCCAATCTAATTCTAGTTCCAGCCGTAGCTCTATATCGTTAACTTTTACTATTTAATTTCGATGTAACACATTCAAAAGGATGATGTATTAATGCCTCTAGCTCATGGTATCAATTTTAAATGATTTCTTAAAGTAGCAATGAGTAAACCAAAATGAAGAGTTAAGTACTCAATTTTTTATAAACGTTACAGTTAAACTCCGAATTAAATTTTTAACCCCGTTTTTCAGTAGAAAATTAGTTTTGACTAAATGACTGTCAAAATGGATTTGAACTAAACTTAGAAGGTTAACGATAATATAAGATGTATAAATAAATTAAAAATACGTAACTAAATGTCAAAAAAAAATATCGTCGAAAATAAACCACAACTTAGAGTTTTTCTTAAATGAGGAAACCACAGTTGATCAGGGTAGTATTAAATAAATATTAAAGTAAAAATCACGTATATTAATTTTGATGGGCGAACGTGCTATCCATTACACGACGGAGGCGGATTAATAAGAATTTTAAAATGACTACATACAAATATTATTAATACAACTTCTTTGTGATCTTTGCAAGATATACTAAAAAGTTCTCTTAATTCACCATTATTATATTTAAGAACTTTGTTACATCGTAGAGTGATATTCGTTTGTATGGACCTATTAAATCGACAAAATATTCATTAAATTCAATTATGATATTTTTGTATTATTAATAAAACTTCTTTGTACTCTTTGCAAAATACACAAAAAAGTTCTCTCGATTCACCATTATTATGTTTAAGAACTTTGTTACATCGCAGAGAACTATTCATTTATATGGACATATTAAATCGACACAATATTCATTGAATTAAAATATGATATTATTGTATTATTAATAAAATTACTTTGTAATCTTTGCAAAATACACAAAAAAGTTCTCTTAATTCACCATTATTATGTTTAAGAACTTTGTTACATCGTAGAGATCTTTTAATTTACAAATATGGACATATTAAATCGACACAATATTCATTAAATTAAATTATGATATTCTTGTATTATTAATACAACTTCTTTGTAATCTTTGCAAAATATACTAAAAAGTTCTCTCAATTCACCATTATTATGTTTAAGAACTTTGTTACATCGTAGAGTACTATTCATTTGTATGGACATATTAAATCGACATAATATTCATTCAATTAAATTATGATATTTTTGTATGATGTACTATAATTATTTAATTTTAGGTTAAGTGTATAGTCTTCATAAAGAATGAAAATTAAGATAAATTTCAATTCATTGATATGTAAAACAAGGATAATTTAGCACAATCTCAAATACTTGAAAGTGGTCAGGTCAGGAGTCAGAATAATCGGCGGTTATATATGAGGTGATGGATAAATGTAGAAGAGGCAAATATTGGTGTGGCGTTCTACTCTCTCTGCCTAACACTGCAAGAAAGCAGCGTAATGGTTAGTTAGTAAGTTAGATGTTTGGAATACATTAAAAAGTGACGTATTACTTGTCAGGTAACCCATCAAAATTACAAGAATATTTATGCGTACCTATAAGCGGTAAATTCGATATTTTGAGAAGGTATTTTGTATAAAACATATTAAATGATTACTTCACACGTTTGTTACCGTGACGATGAAATATGATACTTCTTTTACAATGATCTATTGTAATAATTAGTCTCTCTAGAAGTAAACACCGATGATTGAGTGGTTTAACCTCATTTCCCCCAGGTGATTACCCACCCCCTACTCAGAATAATACAGTAAAGCAATTCGTTTCAAGTAAAGGATTACTTCCCTAGCAGCGTCAATTGCGATTGGTAGACGATCATATTAATTTTTAATTATTTAAACATTATAGAAAAGAAATAAATACATTGGCGGGATTATTGCTAAAAAGTTATGTCTTCCAACCAACCAAAAACAGACTAGTAACGTTGATCAAAACGTTTGATACTATATATAGCTGTTTGCAAGCAGTGGGTAGATAGTACTTGAACATTAAAAATAAATAAATTACAAATTGATGATAATAAAGAAGGCAAAGAAAAAATGGAGTTTAAGGAAGGAGGTAGAGGGAAAAACTAAGGGAGGGATAGACAGTTGGGATTCTAATAATTAATAGTTCGCAGACGTTTCTTAAAAGTTATAAGAGAATATGTATTTTTTACAAGGAGAGGTACTTCATTCCGTAGTGTGGCCGCTTGGACAGAGACGGAATTACTGAAGAATGATGTGTAATGGCGAGGAATGGAAAGTGTTCTTCACGAATAAATGAATTTTTGTTCTTCTTCTTCTGCTTGGCCTTGTGGTCCATTTTTAAGAGGAATAAGCCTCCCGCGATGTTGATTTTAAGCTGTCAATACATCTCTTTGGTGGTCTGCCCGAGAATCGTCTACCTTGAGGTTGGCCGTGCAGTGCAATGTGGGGGAGTCTGGATGGTTCCATTCTCCTCACAGGGGTATACCATTGTCTCCTTCGTTGCCTTCCCCACCTAACGATATCTTTGATCTCGCATATTTATTTTATCTTTGTATTCCTTATCCTATCTCGTAGACTCTTGACAGATATTCTTTTTAGTCTTCATTTCTGACATTCTTAAGGCGTTTTTTTTTTAAATAATAAATTGTGCGTTTATTATTTTATTAAACGATTTTTTCGATTGCTTTTTGAATTCCTAACGTCAAGATTGACTATGAAAGCGACGGTTTATGCAATACCGCTATCATGGTATTACTAAGGCTCTTACTTGAACGCCACACTTGCCTGTTCTAACATACATTCCTAACATCCTCCATCCTCTTTCTACATTCGTACATCTAGTCATACATGCTCCACGGTTATATGGAATTTTGTCAAAACAAGATTTTAGGCTTTGTTTGATTTGGTCGTTTCAAGTTTTTCTTTGGCCAAGTCTAACTCGTTTATATAAAAAGTTTTTTTTGCCTCTCTTATTATTCAATATAATTATTTAAAAAAGCGCGATAATGCTAATCGTTATATAAATCTAGTAATTCTATAATAAATGAGATCGTCTGCCGTTTGAAGTGGCCACTGTAAGGGAATTGAACCTTAAAATATGATAGTCTACCTATACAATATTGACCTTTTATGAAATTCAATGCCTTCAATATAATATGAACATAATCCTCCAAGTTTGATGGTTTGTATACTACAAAATTGATATCAATTAAGATTTAGACGACTTAAATAAAAAAGATTAATCATATACCGATTTCCATATGACTGAAATAGTTTTCAGAAAAAATGCGGATATATCCTGAGAATATATACATACGACTTTGATTCATCTTACAAACTGGAAAAGGCAATAATTCCAAGTCGAATATGGTTTTTAAAAAAACATCTTTATTGAAAAACAAGTGGTTAAAATCTAGCCGTGTGTTAAAAAACTTGTATTGTTAGAAAATTATATTAAATAAAACATAGTATTTATTAAAGATACCAGTAATATCGGTAAATAAAAGGTTTTATTTAAAGATATAAAAAATGGATAAGTGCAGCATAAGTTTTGAAGTATACGTAAATAATGAATTATTTTGTTTTTTGTAAACCTCTTAATCCGGATAAAAAAGTTTATCTTAATTTACGTAATGGTTAAGATGTTTGTTGGTTATTAATGATTTACTGGTTTATTTCCTACTAAAATAGTATATAAATGCATATTTTGAATTAAGTGATAAAAAACGCGATGTTAAAAGATAGAAAAACTATTTTGACGGTTCAGGAAGTAAAGGTTAAGCTTCGGAATATAGAGTTGGATGAGAGGAGTCAACATTCAGAATAGGATTAGCCGGGAGTCGTCCATTATTTCAGGCATCCCCCATGCAATAAGGCTTTTGCCGAGAGGGAAACTCTCCAGTTTCGAAAGCATTGATGGAAAATACAATACCCGTTAAAAGCGCATACAAAGAGCTGACAAAAGCTTTTCCGGCAGAGTTACCCAGATGGTGAGAGGATAACACTTTTGTTGCAGTTCGCATTGTCCAAACAAATTGTATATATGTATGTATACTGAGATAATACATACGGATTCTAGTACCAAAACAACAATTGTTCAGACGACAGATTTGACGTAACGCTTTCTGTTGAATTGCGACAAGACATTATGGTATTTGTCGAGAAAATTAATGAAGCAGTTTTGAGAATGCAATCCTCCTTAAATATTTGCCCAGCGTATTATGTAGCTAAGTATTTTCGGAAATTATATTATAAATTAGCATGTAAAAGGTCTGTTTCATTATTGATCGGATCTGATTGGCATGTGGTATGGTTGATTAGACTCTCGACTGTGAAACTGACATCGCGTGTTAGATTACCGCCAATTAGTCTGAAAATTTTTATCGATTTCTCAATTGCTAAGATTTTTTTCTCACGATATTATTTTTCTCAAATTTTTACATTGCAGTATTATAAAAGTGTACATTGGGACCAATATTTAAGTACAATCGCATTTTGAAAATTCATTATTCATTATAATTATTTTTATTTTAGCGTCGGTAATCACATAATAGATCGGACCGCAGAGTTGTAATTTTCGCATTAAAAAGGCAATCAAAAGTTTTTCAAATATTTAATCACGTTATAAATATTATAATAAAGTTGGACAGGTAGCGAAGAGAAGACGAATGTTTGAATATTTATGGTCACCGAAGTTTCCCTGGCGTAATGTAATAAAATATAATCAAATATGTAAATCTAGTCCAACAGGAACCTCCAGGAGAGCAATAGACGAATGGTTAAAAATCACCCAGGGATAGCTAGGGATGCTACCAGGTAGAAAAAGGTATAATAAAACAATTTAATTTGTAGGAAATGAAACGTTGTATTTCGAAAGATAGAGCGCCGTTGTTCTTCGCTTCTTTGATTGCTTTTTTCCCCGAGAAATTATATTATCACTGTCCCTCTTTTTATCTTTATCTCCAAGGTTCGAATCGATATCGAAACGACTGATTCCAGAATGTTACCCCTGCAAGGGAAAACGTGACCTCTGCCCTAGCGCCGAAGCGCCGATTTCGCGTTAAATTGTAGCGTTATATGAGCGTTTCGGCTTCAGGATTCGGAAGAAGGCTTTTTCGATTTGTGATTTCAGCTTGTCCGCCTGAAATGTATGTCGTTTCACCTGAAGAAAACATCCGAGCTGACGAGAAAGTGAGGCATTTAAATACATACTGAACATTTTTAGATTAAATCGAAGATTCGTACATGTTTCGCTGACGTTTTACACTGTATAAGTGTCTATAAAAACGGTTTAAATCGAATCTGTTCAGTATAAAATAAGATTATAAAATAACACACACATTTTGTGACATTTTAACGTAGATGAAGAAGAATACGGAACGAAGTTTATTATGAACAGATTTGAGGGATCTTGGTAACATGATGTATTGCGTAGTAAAATATAATCAAAGTGATGTAAAAACATAATATATTACTTGAGAAATGAATTATATTTTAATCAGCGCAGGTTTTTACGACGCAGTGGCCGCAACCTCTATATCAATTAACAATAAATGTATTTTATGGTTTATATCCTCAGCGAATAAGGCCTCGCATTTAATATGTGATTTACGACCATGTAATGGGAGTAGCTGTGAATCTCAAAGGTGATAAAACAACCAACATGGCGGCCAATTATCAGATTAGCCTCCTCGGTCAAGTTACGCCAGCCAATCAGCCGTCAAGTAATTGAGCGCAGGCTTCATTTCCTGAGGGAAGCATCTCAACACAACCGCTAACCGACTTAACAACTACAAGAACTAAAGAGCACGTAAGAGATGATTGCTCCTACCTCATTTGGGATCATGAAAATATATCAATGCAGACTTATTTAGGGTACTTGTGCAACAAACACTTAATTTTAACGCTTTTAAATCAGAATCCTAAGGTTATAAATGGATCTATAATGCATACATTTCGTTTGAAATTCACAAATATCTAAAAGTACCTAGTTCAATAGACATGAAGTGTACAAGGAAATAAGCTAATAACTAATAGATGTTCTTGGTCAATAGCGCAGTTTTTTTTATATCTCATCAAAGATGAAGAAGAATATGGAAGTCTGGGCATTTAAATGCCTCGTAAATGCCCAGACTTCCATATTTTTCTTCATCTTTGATGAGATGTCAAAAAAAAAAATTCGAGATAATTTAGATTTGTGCACAAGTATTTGGACACACTCAAAATGTTGTAGCGCAGTTTTCTTTAAACAGAATTAGGAAAGTGCGTGAAATAGGTATTTAGTTGTCGCAATAGCTATTCGTTCTTAACAAAGAAGAACGTATGCAGTTCTTTATTATCACGATAAAAATCCATTGTTTTTTGGCAACTTGAAACAATGGGCAAAATTAGATGTTTTTAATGATGTTAGGTGTAAAAACAATAAATTTCGCAAAATTCAAATATTCGTTCCGACGGTAAAGTCAAAATTAACACTTAAAAGGGTATTTTAAAGCGTGGTGGGGAATTTGAGGTATCATCACATCGAGTTATTAAAACTGGGTAAAATAATAACACCAGACGTTAACTGTGGGCAATAAGAGAGATTCGACCTGAAGCTAAAAGAAAAACACCTTAATTTAGTCAACCTAAGTGAAGTTATACTGCATCAAGACAAAGAGCGCCCTCACCAACAAAAATGACTTATTAAAAATCCGAGACTTAAAGTGGGAGGTAATACCTCACCATCTTTGTTCACCAGACTGACTATTATCTATTTCAATCTAAGAAGTATTCTTTGAAAGATAAAAATTCTAAATTGTGTAACGTCATCGAACATTTTAATTGAAAACCACTAGATTTTTAAAAATGAGGTAATGAAAATAAACAAAACAGATGGAAAGAGGTTTTCAATAGCGATGGCAATCATATTTTGAAGGGCAATAATTTTTTTTATTAAATTATAATGCGCCATTATAGGAAAATGGTTTAATACCTGGTACGACTAATATTTTTCCATTTCGTAAACTTACTCAACGCTGTTGGCTGGAGTAAAAGCCTATTTGGTTGTGAAGGTTTCAGCTGAAGCTTTAGATTAGCTTAGCATTAATCTACTTTTGTTGAATGTTCCTGTTACCAACAGAAAAAAAACAGAAGTCTACATTATAATCTCAGCGGTAACTTTATTATTTTGTTTTATTTTATTTCATATGGAAAATATTTTTGGTAGATAAATTCTTTCAGTAGATTACCATTAAACCCTTTTGTAAAGACACTTTTTTAGTAATTTTAAGCATTGTTTTCACACAACCAATAAATATCTTATTGAAGTTAAGGACACAATTATTAAAGAGAGTGGTACAGTTTCAGATCAGTTCAGTGTAAAAATCGTGGTTTATTTTTAAATTAAATGGATTGACCTTTTCTGGTGGATTGCCTTTATTATTTTTAAATTTATAATGTTAGTTAAAAAAAACACCATAAAACATTTCAACAATTTTAAAACAAATATTTTTTATTTTAAATTAAAAAAAAAATTATAGTCCAAAGTATTTTTTTTGTAATGAAAAAAAATACTCGTCGAGTTATTATCTATGGATTGTTTTTCGTTATTTTTTGCAATATATTATGTATCAACAAAATTTGCTAACTAAATCACTGAGTTTTTAATTGAAATATCATGAATTCGTTAAAGGTATGTCATTTTTACCTTAAAATTTATGTAAATACTGGCATCACTTTAACGCTCCATTTAGTCCGAGCAGATCAAAAATTAAAAGTAATTCAATTAAGTTTTCATTAGCACCAACATTTTAGAGAGAAAACCGTTAAAATACTGTCAGCACTTTTTACGTAACTCATGAAAATTATTCATTTAGTTTAATTTTTGGAAGTCAAGTAAAATTATTCATAATTCAATCGTACATTATCTGTATAAATGAATATTTAAATATTCCTTTGTTGAAAAATCAAAATATTAAAATAAATGAACGATTCATTTGAAATTTTTACACAACGTTGCATTTACATACGTTTTTTACCTGTGATTTGTAAAAAAAAAGTAAAAAACGGATTTTAAATCACAATGACTTAAAATTCAATTTAAGGAAGCGCTATATTTTGAACGTCAAGAAAACCTCAAAATATAAATATGACGGAGAACGTGCTTTTTGAAAGCTGATGTCGATTGGGTTTTTGTCACAAAGATTTTCAATATTTTCATAAAGCATGCACTACATCTACACATGTACGCTACGTAGACATTACGTTATCTTTTCATTACATCGAAGCCCTGATCAAGAAAGGTATACTCGGTAGTGAAATAATTTTTTGTCTTTGCATAATTTTGTGCTTTTCAGAGTACTTTTTCAAAAAGTAAGTTCCTTTTGTACAAGTATTTTCACGATGTTATAAATTTAATTTTACCTCGAAAAAAGGTTGCAATGGTCATCAAAAAATCGTTTCTACGAATCACTCGATAAATTGGTTCCTAATAGTAACGATTGAATTATTTTTTTAAATACCTGTTAGGTTATTATCGATATATTGTTTTTCGTTATTTTTAATATAGGTAATGTACAAAAAAAACATTTTCAATCCATTTCCCTTAATTTAATAATTTAAATGTGCTTCATAGTTTAATTTCATACTCAGTATTTACTCTTGCAAACTTGATTTAGTTTTTAATAGTTCTACAAATAAGTGAAAATTAAGTCTTTTGGGAAGTAGATTATTTTTATGAATTTTCTTAAAAAATGTCCACCCGAGGTAAACACATTAAAAACGTTTATTTTGTATGCTATTTAAATCAGATGGTAAACGGAACAAAATAAATTTATCTTTATACGTAAACCCTCTGGAAAAATTCTTAATGACAAGACAAACAATTGTAAACACTAAAATGGAAGCAATAAATAAAGAAATATTGGAGCAGAAGATTTACAAAATATTTTAAGACGCTTTTCTGAAAATTTCCAACAAAATATGGTATTGGTGTAAATGGAATATAATGAAACGCTCGTAAATCAGGGAATTTGGAATTAAGCCATCGCGAGGCCTTCGGAAAATAAAGAAAATTTGGGAAACGCGCATTGTTTGTACATAGTATTATTTTTTATGTTGTTTCAATACATTTTAAATCGGACAATCTAATATTCGATTCGCGTGTTAAATTGAATTCATTTTAGGATTTTTTTAATGTTCAATATACATAACTCCTGAATAATTTCACTGTTTTTCAATACCTTGTTTTCCTGAAAGCCTTTAATTTATGGGAAAATAAGTTAAGTTGGACTGATTGGTATCAGCAAGTCACCAGTATATTACGATTGAAGTATTTTAAAAAAATATGTAATTACTGAAATTAAAAACACATTACATTGACGAGAATTTTTTAAGGTTTTGTAATAAAAACGGTTGAAAATAGCTTAGCGTCAACCATTTCAATCTGTAATATATTGTTCAAATGTAAATGCTTTATATATATATATATATATATATATATATATATATATATATATATATATATATATATATATATATATATATATATATATATATATATATATATATATATATATATATATATATATATATATATATATATATATATATATATATATATATATATATATATATATATATATATATATATATATATATATATATATATATATATATATATATATATATATATATATATATATATATATATATAAAAAAATCGTGAAGGCGTTAACCTTTCCTTCAAAGGTAAGTAAATAAAGTCAATAAAAGTTTTATTTTATTAGTATATTAAGTTACCAAAGCACGAAGGTCGAGGGTTTAGTGCAAAAAGGTACAGATGTTTCTTCTGTTTTCCCCCAGCTGAGGTCTTGCGTGGGTAAATAATTAAAGACCCTTCCCTCACTTTCAGAGACTCCCAGTAAATTTTCGGGATTTTTTTATTGAATGAAAAACTGTTGTGTTCTTAAGTACCGTTTGTTTTGTAAGGTCGAAATGAAAGTTTCGTATAAACTACGCCGGGCTAACAGTTCCAGTACAAAAAGATCGCGTTAGGATTTTATACAGGATCGCGTAACTATTTTATCGGTACATTACATCACTGTTTAAGAAAAAAAAACACAATTATCTCTTTTGATCGACGTGGTGTTAATTTGATGGTTAATTACATACCATATATGAGATTAATCATCCACTCCAGATATTCAGATCTATAATGGAAAATATATCTCAGTAAAATATATTTTGGGGTATACAGATAACATGCGTAAGGAACTTGGGGTGAATGGGCATCACTTGTGAAAATTTCTCTCTATTTTGGACAGTCCAAAACAGCTCCTCGACGCTCCGTACTCCTGTCTACTCGTGTATATTATGGAGCCAGGAGATACGCCTTCTTACGACACCTCTTCGACCCTCGATCTTAACCCTGATGATTAGTTGAAGTAGCTTGTTCTTTTCTCCTCTGAGTACATGTCCCAAATAGGGCTCGTTTGGGGTTTTAATAAACGATATTAAGTAACTTTTCTATTTGAAAAAAGAAATAGTAGTATTTCCCGTGTAAAACTTAAATAAAAATGGATAGATTTTACCAAAAAGTGACTGCTAAATCAATTAATGAAATGATATAATATTATAAGCTTGTTTTATCAAAATACAACATCCCCCATTAACTATTGTTGTCTCCCATAAATTATTACTGCGCATGTTAAAAATATCACTTAAGTACCTAGAATTGTATAGCGACATAAGGGTCGTCAGTCCATTTAATCTTCACATTCGTTTGAAAATGCCATAACTAGGCGAAACAATTGTCACAATATTAATTTTTGTGTGTGTTTTATTTTATTTTGATAAAATACAACTAGTAGACTCAAAAAATCCATATTTGATTTTTTTGTTGATAAATTCATAAAAAACAATAGTTTAAAATATAAGTTTGATTTTTTAGTTTACGTGTACTTATTTATAAATTATAAAATTCTGTTACACTTTAATACGTTCAATAGCTTTACTACTATTATACGTTTGTATGTTTGTATGTCAAATAAGAAAATCAAATTGCATGTAAAGAAATGTACCTTTTTACAAAGTCCAGAGATTAATAACTTCATAAATAGGCACTTTTCAATTTAGATAAGATAGAAACTGAATGTCAAAAATTACAAATTTGATAACCGTATCATAAGACAATATTTTCTAACGCTAAATTGCGTTTATTTAAGTTTTCTTCCTCGATAACGTATTTTCCATGCCGAAATAAAAAAGTCCCTTCGGTTGATAATATAACGCATAACGGTGGAATAACTATGAGTATTTTGTGATATTATTTGATGATAAAGCTTTTTATGCCCCGAAGGATATTGAAGCCTTCGTGGCTGGAAATGGCTATATAAGGGTAGGTGCTTGAAAAAACAGGAATTGTGAAGGAAAAGGGTGACTGCTTGATGTATTATTAGGGGTTGAATATGACATGTAATATAAAAATCAACACGAAAATATTACAGACCACGTCTACTTAAACACGAACCGTAAGGGATATTTTTATATTTGCAAAATTTTGAGTGTGTCCAAATCTTTGTTCACTATCTGGATTTCTCCATTCCAGGAGTTATTTTTATATTGAAATCTCAGCATAGATGAAGAATTTGGAAGTCTGGGTATTTACAGGGATTACGACCCGTCATAGGATGGTCTAAGTGATCACTTTATACAAATGAAACATTCACCATTATATTTTTTTTTGCATCTACCATATGTCGAGATATCTATATTTTTGTGTAAAAGAAGAAATAATATATTGTTTGAAAAAAAAGTTTATTCTCCTTCCATTTTTGTATTATTTTTCATTTATTTTTATTTTTTCATTTATAAAAATGCCATTAAAGCACTGTTTTAGATTAATGCAAAGGTTTGAAATAAATATATTTTCATTCCAAATTATTTGAGTATGTTCAAATTATATTCACAAATTCTAGATTTGCTTCAGTTCGGAATTATTCATATCAAGATTTTTTTATTGATATTTAAACAAAAATGAAGTTGGAGCGGTAAATGTCATAGAGTCTAAATAGCGATCACTAAAATCAGCCAATTACAGCGTAAATGTCCAGACTTAAGTTTTATTTATATAATTATTTATATTATTTATATTTTTATTGACCGCATTTTTTTCATCTTTGTTAAGATATGAATAAAAATCTTGACTTTATTTTATTACATTTTAAATTTAAACCTAAGTGAAGATATTTTGAAATCATGTTTACTTAATGAAATTAAATATTCCAGTTTCGTTAAATACATATCATTCTACTACGAGTCAAACGTCATTATGATTATCTTAGTATGATGATCGTAAGTACTTCTATAATAAGCTGGAAACGTCTTTCACTAGGTTAACTCTCCGTTAATTTAGCAACAAACAAATAAAAAAGGGTACTTTTATATCTTAAAATCAATAAAAAATATCAAACCTTTAAAACTAGATTTAAAAAACATAAGACTCACCCCTACCTAGACTCCATGCAAAGGAATATTTTTTATTTATTTTTTATTTACTTTGCTTTAATTTACTTTGTATATAAAAAAAATAATAATTGTAAAACGAACTCCCTCTCTAAACACAAGTGTCTACTTTATTAGAGAGGTGGAAACGATATATTTGAAATATTTTGTAAATTTACCAACTATTTTGTAGTATTTAAATACGTATTTTGTTAAAAATAAATAAATATACAAATATACTTTAACGTCGACAATTCACCTAATTTATGCTTGTTGAAGAAAATGCGAGTACTACGATTTCCATACTAAATTAAGCGATATGGAATGTAAAGTAATTTACCTGAACAAAGACTGATTGAAACGGATATTTGCGTCAAAACTTAGTTGTATTTGTACTTAAAATAGTGAATAAAATACCATAGATTTAATGAAATACCAAATATAGGAATACACAACCAATTGAACTAATGGCAGAGTCTATTCAATTTTATTACTGGTATTACTTTGTCGATATAAATATAATCGTGTGTTCTCGAAATAGCCGTTTTACATTGGGATTTCGGTGAACACATATATTAACAAACCTAGAGGACATAACTTGGAGCCAGCTTTATCAAAGTTCAGGCCATTAGACTTCGAGTTTACGTAGAACTAGATCACAAAGAAGCATAAACCCTTTGATAGACCTGACCCTTCCCAGAATATTCGATAGAACCTAATGCTGGTCAACGTATACCTTGTCATTTAGTCTTTAAGACCTAGACGAGTGTAAAACTATTTTAGAAACCGATAATAATTTAAGGACACAGAATGAAAGTTATCAAGTAACAAATAGCGGTTCTTCGAAGTCGTCATCAAATAAAAACGCCCTTTTGGTCAGCGTTGTAATTCTTACTTTGATGTAGCTGATTCGGAGCACAAATGTCCTAAGATATTCTGTAGGATTAGATCAAGGATTTCAGAGTAATCTGAGATCAGTTTTTTTATCCGAGTTTAAAATTTCAAAACGTGTACAAAGTGCTCGAAGAGGCGTTTATTTATTTTATACGTTTTCGTTTTTTACAGAAAGTATAAAAAATATTTATTGAAGTACATGTACCTACTTATGTATTAATTATAAATTAATATGTCTTCTTATTACATTCAATAAAGATAAGGTAGTTCAATTGTTTTTGTAATTTAAGACACTCGATAAAAAAGGTGAAATAAATATTTGTAAAATAAAGATACGTTCTTTTATATGAAATTTTCCAACAGAGTTTCGAAGAGTAGAAAAAGAAAGAACAGATCACTTTTAATTCCAAAATTTTAATCGGTTATGGTCCAGTGTTTAGGATTCTGAGTTAGTTTCTGGGTTTTATCCCACTTTAGAAGAATTTGATTCCTTTTTAATTTAAGTTTTACTCGACAAAGACTACTATGAAGTGGCATTTACCAAGTAAAACTTAAAATAAAAATGGAAAGGTCTTACCACAAAGTGACCATATCAATAAATGAAATTTATTTTCTTTTATATAACGGCCCTAATAGGCCTACTAAAAAAATATTAAATTGAAATATTAGTAAATATTAAAGAAAACAAATCGTGGGATAAATCTATTGAATTTTATGTGACTGAAAATTGATCTGAAACGAAATGTTGTAAGATTTCACATTTAAAAAGTTCCAGCATCAAGAAAAATAACCTAATAAATACATATTAAGAATATATAAGGACATATGAAACATACATTTATAATAAAAAAGTGGCATCAGATGTAAAAACGTAAGCGGTCCGCTATGAGCAATGTTTTACGTATGTGTTGTTTCGTTCAACAGATAGAGTGACAATTTCAGTAATTTTTAAAAATATGTTATACGCTACATTTTTATAAGTAAAGATAAATATTTTGACACCAAGTTGTTGCAAATTTTCAAAGCGATCTCTACATAGCTTTAGGAGATTGAAAAAAACATTTATATTTTTATTTAATATCAATCTACGCAGAAATTTTCGATAGCACATGAAAAATAAGTTTTTCAAATACATGTTTTATAAATTAATATTTCTGACGAAACCTGATTTGAAAATCCGAGCCAGCAGATACGTTTCTCGGAAACTCTAATCCGAGATGAGACCTTTGTTTGTATTAGTGGAGTCCATGTATTATGGAAGCGGAAACGGGAAACTCCGACCTGTTTTTTATATTACAAAAACACTTTCACGGTAATGATTTTCAAATAAGGACCCTGCTTCATAAAAGATGGGCGGAATCCTACAAACGTAAGTGACAAAATATAATATTACGAAGGGTGTTTTCATATAATAATTTTACAAAAAAATTGTTCGTAGGGTTATTCTGATTGTAAATGGTGAGAAAATAAAATGTTTAAAAGCAAACGTATGTCTTTATTTTTATTTTCTGTAATTAAAATAAAAAAAAAAATTCATTAAGTTAATTAAAATAAAATTTCACTGCAAAACAATATATAAAAAAGACATTGTTGAAATCAATCAGTAATATGCAAACAAAACGGAATAATTAAAAATTTAAGCAGCGAAAAATTACAAAAAATGAGCAAATTCAATCATTCGATTGTCAACTTTTAAAGATTCAACCTTTTAAGGCTTGAATTGGCCTACCTCTGTTGACCCAAATGACTTACATTTATTGGTCCGAAAGATTTATTATTGATAGCCCGGTATGGTGTTATTTTGGACAAATTTTCTACGAAGAATTTAACACGGTTCAAATTATACAACTTTTTTTTCTTCATAAAATAATACAATAATCCAAATCACTGCTGAAGCTGGGTACAAAAACTAGTTGTATATAAAGTGAGGATTTAATTTGTTAGATTATGTAAGATTAGTTTTACGAAAACACTAAAAATAAGTAAATCTAATGAAAAAATAATACATAAAAACACACACATGCTGAGTACAAAGCAAAACATTTTCCTTATCAACCCTGGTATCCCTTGATAAGAATTAAGGTTCCGTACTCGTTGTTAGGGGATGGTAGTAATAATATTGAATGTGCCCACAAAAAGGGTTTAATTATATAGCCTTTATAGGGCTACATACCTTTAAGGACATTTTGTCACATTAAATTCTCCTGAAAATGCGCAAGGGGAAATAACAAACATACCATTTATTAAAACTGAAAATGTATTTATGTAGGAATTCAATTATTTAAGTTGTCCTAGTATTTATGTTAATTGTTTGTATTCTTTTTTGACTTCTCAACATAAATGAGAACGAATATGGAAGTCTAAGCGTTTATGGGGTATTTACGGGGAGTTATAGGCTGGTTTAAGTGATCACTTTCCACACGTGTAACATTCACCAATTCTACTCAAAATTGACAACAACACTACTCCAATTCTTGAAAGTTCTATATGATCCAATTTCGAAACATAATGATTGAATCACTAGAATTTCAATAGAGACGAAAGAATTGGTGAGATGAAAGAAGCTTTTTATTGAAGCCCCGTAACTGCCTAGATTTCCATATTCTTCTTCATCTTTGTTGAGATGTCACAAATAACATGAAAAATAACTCCTTAATATGAGATATAATCCGGATTTGTGAACAAGTATTTAGACACATTCAAAATGTTACTGTAATTGAAAGTTTTTTTAAATGTGTTACTAAAATACGTGGCTTGTTACGAATCATAATACAAGTATGCAACCCCAAGTTCCCCTGCTATTACTGCTTTAGTTTTACAAAAAAAAAGAAAAATTAAAAAAAATTAAATACAGCATGCAGGGCAATAAGTCACGTGCTATAATTTTTTTTAATCCAAGGGTGTTTTGCTTATGACACAAGTGAAGAATTTCATTTATATATGGGAAATGAAATGGAGCCAGAAAAGTAAGTATTTGAGAGTAGAAAAGGAGGAAAGAAGCAATGGCTAGGGCACTCAGAGCTACCTCTAAGGTGTAAAAGTTATTTGTATAGTAAAAAGAAAATAAAACTACACCAAGCTAAAGAGTAAAACTAAACCCAAGTTTTATATTAGCTTATGTACTTACAATTTATACCGTACCACTGCCGTCAGAACACTCGACTTACGAACTTATCAAAAGAATTTCTAACTTATCAATTTTTTAAAGCAAGCCTTAAAGGTTTTTTTGGATTAAAGATAATAGGCTTGGAGTTCACGACTCAAAAATGATAGTAAAACCTTAATAATTGTTTTTTAAAACTTGTGCAGGGATTTCCCTGACGAAGATCAGAGAACGTAGGATGATGAAACAAATTTAGTAAAAAAACACTAGAAAGTCATAATTAACTCATTACTTTTGATTGATATATCCGCCACCGGAGTGTAATGATCAGCACGCTCGGCTATCGCACTGGAGGTCCCGGGTTCGATTCCCAGGGGGGGGGGGGGGCAAATAAATATAAGTGATTTTTTCACTCAAATATTCATTCAATATCACCCTGAATCTATCTACTATTACCTGAAGCAGAGGGCTGATCACCTTTCCTTCGTGTGTAAACGATGAAGATAACACTGTGTTTATATAATGCAGTGCCCTATGCACCATTGGGGTGGGGATAAGGGTTTGAATGAATGAATACCCTGTACTATGACTATTTATTTTGTATACCCACACACAGGCCATGCCTTTGTGGGATCTTTTTTTGTATTCATTTTAATTTTTTATTAATATTTTTGTTTTTGAATTTATGTAATGCAAAAGAATTTAAAATAAAGAAAAAAAAAATGATTTACGAAAAACGGGTTGAATTTCGGTTATGATATTATTCAAAATATTTTCAGCGTCGTGCTTTTATCTGGAATATTCTACAGAACTATGTTACCTGGATTTGTAGGGGAGTATCCGATGTTAGTAAGTAATACCGCTAATGGTGTAGGCTGTAGGTGATCCATTTTCATCCGACAGGCTTTGGCATTAGTTTGGAAATAAGATCAAGGACTGAAATACTATCTGTTTTTTCAATCGATACCTGATAATATATATTTGTAACGTAATTTATTATTAGATCAAACAAACATGACCTTTTTTCAAGTAAAACGTGAACGAAACTAATGTTAAGACGACCCTTTAAAGTAGAGTTGAGAATAAATTTTATTTTCTTTTTAGGGCTTAATTTTTGTTACCAAATGATGGATTTGCTCCACTTTAGATTTATTAATATATATATATTTTTACAACATTTTGAGTGTGTCCAAATACTTGTTCACAAATTTAGATTTTCTCCAATTATAAGAGTTATTTTCATATTATTTTTTGACATCTCATCAAAGATGAAGAAGAATATGGAAGTCTGGACATCAAATACTGACATAAGAGTTTCTGCTCAATAAAAAGCTTCTTTTCATCTCACCAATAGATGTCTCTAGTGAAGTTCTAGTGATTCAAGAACAATGTTTCTGAATTGGTTCATATGCCATATATAGAACTTCCGAGAATTTGAGTAGTGTGGTTGTCAATAATGGGTAGAATTGGTGAATGTTACACGTGTGTAAAGTGTTCACTTAAACCAGCTTATGACGGTCGTCAGCCCCGTAAATGCCCAAACTTCCATATTCTTCTTTATCTTTGATGAGATGTCAAAAAATAATATGAAAATAAGTACTGTAATTGGAGATAATCCAGATTTTGTGAATAAGTATTTGGACACACTCAAAATGTTGTCTACTACTATTTCTGGTGATATTTACTAAGTTAAACTTTAATTAAAAATTAAATTAAATATACATGTTTTTTCTGTGCGTGTCATGTCAAATCCTACCGAAGTCGACTATCACATTTGAGTGATTTTCCTCGTATTGAGTAGCTCTAAACAGTGCCTCGACGGTACTGATCCCCGTCCGATGATTACACGTGTGTAAAGTGATCACCAGCCTATGCTTTCATCTTTGATGAGATATCAAAAGAAAAATCTTAAATTTTTGTTGATCTACTCGTATAAAAGAAACAATTTTAAACTGAAGCTTAAGAAATACGTATTAAATTAAATTATAAGAAATAGTGGTATTAATCAAGTAATATTCAAATTAAAAATTGTTATATATTACCGCTAAGTGACTGCCAAATCAATAAATAAAAATCTTTTGAGATGAAAATACTAAAGTTTATTTATAAATTTTAATAAGTTAAACGCTTAATTTACATACACTTAGGTAAAAATAATATTTTTTGCAATGGATAGTTTTTTAATCAAAGGATTAATATAAATTAATTCAACGAGTGTGAATGTGACATTGATAAACTAGACAATTACTGATATCCGTTTTTTCCATACCGTACTACTAAATTACACCCCTTCGGTTAGTTATCATTGATAACACCAAGAGGTTACGAACTTCCATTATTTCAGACCCTTTACTTTCGGAGATATACCATAAACTCCATTTAATAAACCATTTTTACCAGTCAATGCAAATATTTCTTAGCGAACACATTTTATATTACATTTTATGTTGTAGAAATCTCGAAAGACTTAAAAGAAAAAACGACCTGGTATTTTGCTGGGTTAAGTCATTATTTTATACACTTGTATAACGTTCATACTGCCCATTATTGAATACCCATATTGTAATATATTTTTTAAAGATGTGTAAACGCACTGTTTTTGGATTTAAAATCTGTTTTAATTTTGAAAGGTGTTATTTTCAGCTGACAGTGCTGCCCTCAGTAAAAATTATAAAGTAAATAAAATTTTCAAATAAAAAATCATTCAGAATTATTGAGGATATATTTTTGTATTGATATATTATCCGTAGGGTGAATAATCCAGTGTTTAGTAAATTAAAATATAAAAAAGTTTATCAGAAATTCTTGCCAGAGCTAAATATAAAAATAATTATATGAGTTTTCCTCTTTTATTTTATTAAAACAGTGACCGGGTTCGTCGCTACAGACATCATCACATTGGTCCGATGATACCGATAAAGACTGTTAAGTCTGATGATGCTGGTTACGAAGAAACCCGGCCACTGGTTAAATAAAATAAATTCCAAAAAAACGTATGGTTGTTGTATAAAATAAATATAAAATTTATCACAGTTAAAATCATTATTTCTGTTAAATAATATATTTTTATCAAAGGATTTATAAAAGATTTTCAAATGGAAGAAAAGGTTCTTTGGAAAAATAATGAGACACTTTCCTTCTTTGTAAGCTGGTGGAAAAGAAAACAATATCGAAGAAAATGCTAAGATACTTAATACATGTGTAGGAATATTGTATAATTTATTGTTGTAATATGTACCTACTCTAAAAGCTCTCGAGGCGGTTTGGAAACTCTAGATTTCCATTCGGACCTTGTTATACATATATGTACCATATACGTATATACCAAGTTTCAGGGAAGTTATTGTTTTTTTCTTTAATTTGATATTGCATACCGAAAATATCATTCATATGTCTATCCTGTGGTCATACAATATTGTGGTTGTACTTAGACTCGTTAAAATACAAGTAATAGAGGGAATGATTGAAAATTTTTGGTTATCTTTGAGTCTTTTAAATGAAAGTAATAAAGCGAGTGACTTAATGTTTTGGTTGTTTTGGACTCTTTAAAATACAAATAGTAGAGTGAATTACTGAATCGTTTTTGTTATCTTGGACTCTTTAAAATACAAATACGAACTTGTGACTGTTAAAATTATTTCAAAGTTAACCAAATGATAAAATAAAAAAATAGTCATTAACGACAAAAAATATAGAATTACGAAATCTATGTTTATAAAATTGTATTATATTAAGAAATATTTTATTTATTGTTTCGGCATTAATTTTGTGGTAAGACATGTTACAATGATTAAAGAAAACACTTGTTTTTTACCACTTGAGTTTTATTATAGACTACATGTTTCAGAAGTTAAACTTCCATCATTCATGTCCGTATAATAACTGATATTATACAGACCTAAATGATGGAAGTTTAACTTCTGAAACATGTAGTCTATAATAAAACTCAAGTGGTAAAAAACAAGTGTTTTCTTTAATCATATTAAGAAATGCTATTATTTTAAATTTAATAAAGTGTTCTACAAAATAAGAGATAAGGAAGTTATTGAGATAAAAAAGGGTATTCACAAGGCTAACGACTTGTTACTGGCTGATTTAAATGATCATTTTATTCAATACTCATAATACAAACGAAAAAACAACTATGTTACTGTAATTTTCAAAATTTTGTCAGGCGTAAAAAAATGTTGGTATAAGAATTTTTGAAAATTATAATAAAAGTATGTTGGGACGCTTTGGATACATGGAACAAATGGGTGAGGAAAGAATAGTATAACAAATTTGTGAAGCGAATGTGGTTAGGAATAGAAGCAAAGGAAGACCGAGGAAAACTTGATATGATTAAGTATTTCAAATACTTGGAAGTAGTCAGGCCAGGAGTCGATACGAGGAGAAGATACATGAATGTGGAAGAAGCAAAGATTGTTTGCAAAGACAGAACGGTGTAGCGTTCTATTCCCTGCGGAGAAGCGGCATGATGGTTAGTTCTTCTTCAAACCCTTCTCCATACCCCAATAGTGCATCATATAAACACAGTGTTATCTTGATCGTTAACACATGAAAGAAAAGTAATCAGCCCTCCGCTTCATGTATCAGTCCAGGGTAATATTGAATAAATATTAGATTGAAAAAATCACTTATATTTATTTGACCCCCCCTGGGAATCTAACCCGGAACCTCCAGAACGGTAGCCGAGCGTGCTGACCATTACACTATGGAGGCGAACAAAAATGGTTGGTAAGTTAGTTAGTCAAATTATATACAAATATATAATAAAATACATATATTTTTTATTTAAATTTAACCCTATATTTGGTTGCAGGTAGCAGTCTCCCCTTACTTTCTTCCCTTACATACGTAATACGATTGTTGTATTCTCCCCCATCGGGGGGTCTATCTCACAGAAACAGTGGATGATGCAATTTGCTTTGAAAATGAGGTCCTGAAGAGGTTTTCTGTTTTGCGGCAGGACGGGACTAGAATATATTCCAGGATATATGCAAATTTACATTGTTCCAAAATGTAATTAACGTCTCCTCTGACGAGTTCAGTATTTTATTTGCATAATACCAAAATCAAACATCTTCAGGAATAATAATTTCTCCTTGGTACTTTCTTACTTTTTATTTATTTAAACTAAAGTTTTACTCGGCCACGCCCGTGATTTTTACTGTTTAATAATCATATAATAAAATAAACTATAATTTTTTTTTTCTAATTTATTTTCTTTTACCAGTGACTGAGTTTCGTCGTTACCAACATTATCAGACTAGTTTTTCACTGAATGAAATGCAGTTCTACCAAGAAATGTCAGTGCACAACTTAAATTAATTTTTCATGGTTGAAATTTTTAGAAATTTTTATAATTTTTTGTAACTGTAGAATGTTGGTAGAAATTCATTTGAAAATTTTGGGTAATATATCCAAAATAAAGAAGGTTATTGGATTGAATTCTACTTTTATTTACATAAATATAATAATGTATGATGCGTCACTCATTATTATATACATATAAATAAAAGTAGAATTGAATCCATTAACCTTGTTTAACTTTGGATATATTAACCAAAAAATTTTAAAAACAATTTTTCTTATTGATTTATCAAAAACCACGAACTAGAACATACAAATCTGGAAATTTGCAGGGCTTACGACCCATTATTGGCTGGTTTAAGTGATACGTGTAACATTCGCCATTCTACTATTTGTTGACGAGTACACTACTCAAATTTCGAAGGTTATTTTTATGCTTCAATTATATATGGTTGAGATAAATAATTTTTGTAAGACTCTTCCTGAATTATTTTAGAAATAAAGAAACGGCCGAAAGCATCATTTCCAAGATTTATTAAACTTATTTTATGCGCCAATTTTTTTACCAACAAAAGTTAAATGTGTAATGGTCAGCATGCTCGGCTACCGTTCTGGAGGTCCCGGGTTCGATTCCCAGGGGGGTTTAATAAATATTCGTGATTTTTTACTCTAATATTTATTCAATTACACTGGACTGGTACCTGAAGTGGAGGGCTGATCACCTTTCCTTCATGTGTAAACGATCGAGATAACGCTGCGTTTATATGAAGCAGTGCCCTATGCACCATTGGGGTGCGGTAAAGGTTTTATAATTTTATTTAATAATTTTGTTTAAAACGTTTTTTTTATTTTTTTTTTTAAATTCCGGATTTGCTACACTTAAGAGTTACGTGATATCACGATTCTACATATTATTGACAACTCAATATATAGCATTTAAATTGCTAATGACATATCCTTGGCTGATTGAAGTGGTCACTAAAACCTACAAGTAATCTCAAAGGATTTTTTTTTAATTTTAAAGCAACCGAATTCAAATTTCGGAAAGTTGTATAATATGCTTGAAATGAATACAACAACTGCATTTTTCTAGTAAATGTTTACAGTTGAATTCAATTAATAAACAAAAATTTAACTTTAAAAAGATGTAAAAAAAATAGCAAATTATTTTACATGTAAGGAGAAGTCTTGAGATATAATTATCAATGTAAAATTTAGTTACACAGTGCACAAATCACCGTGAATGAAGTGTTCATTCAAACAGCCAATAACAACTTGAAAGTTAGGCATTATTTTCATCTCAATATATTTCTTCATCTTATTGAAATGTCTGTAAAAATCTCCATTTAAATAAGTCCAGTACAGAAAAAATTATTACAATTTTATGGAGCTCGAAGTAATGTATTAAGTTATTTTAATTTGTTAATACCGAGAACTTATGGGTTAACCTTAGGTCGTATAATAATACAGATTATCAGTAGCCTCACATATACGTGGTTTCATAATGCGAATATATTATTCGGTTATAAGATCTCAGAGCTTATGGTTACACGAGTTGAAATTAATGCACTTAGGTATATTAGAATATGTAACATACGAGTATAACAACGTGTCTGTTGAATAATATCCATGAAATAGACTCCAGACACTTTCTTCACATATTTGTATACATATATATATATATATATATATATATATATATATATATATATATATATATATATATATATATATATTTATATAAATATATATATATATATATATATATATATATATATATATATATATATATATATATATATATATATATATATATATATATATATATATATAATGTATAAAATAAACATACAAACATTTAAATATTTTTTAACTACCGGAATACGAATCCTCACAAATATAAGTTCAAAATAAAGCGCAACAACTAAATAACATAATATAATTTTTTTTTGATGAGATGTTAAAAAATAATATGAAAATAACTCCTGTAATTCGAGATATTCTAAATTTTGTGAACAAGTATTTGGACACACTTTAAATGTTGTTAATATATAAAAATATAAACCTTAATAAATAAAAACCTATTTTAGTGGGGTACTGGAGGCCAATGTGTATTCGAAATTCTCAGTTCTGTTTCTAGAAGTCATAATCATCAGCACATTTGATTTCACAAAGTCAAAAAGTAGTAAAATATATATATTTTTATTAAATACAAAAAAAAAACTGTATTAATATATGGCCCAACCAAAAACTAATTCGCGATAAGCCGTGCTGACCATGAAAACCTACATTTATGTTTTACATTTTTTATTTTTTTTATATTTCATTTATTGTTTCGGCATTCACGTTATGGCAAGACATTATTAAATTGTGAATTAAAACACTTGTTTTTACCACATAAGTATTGTATTTATTTTTAACGACTAATTTCGAAATCTTCAGTTACTTTCATCGGCAAGGAAATAGTTATAATTTATTACTATTTACCCGTCGATGAAAGCAACAGTAGCTTTCGAAACTGGTCGGTAAAAATTAATATAATCTCAAGTGGGTAAAAAAGCAAGTGTTTTCATTTACAATTTAATTATGTCTTACCACAATGAATGAAAAACAATAAATGCAATGCTAAAAAAAGTAAAAATCTTGACTATGATGGCTGGGACACACACACTAATGTCGCCACGAATGCATATAGCAGACCATCTAGTATGTTAAGATATTCAAAATGAAAACCCTATTTCAAGAATTCTCGGACCATTGATCAAAGAGAATTGCCAACCTAGCGACATACAGAAAGGTCGCTTCAACTTTAGCCTCCATGATTACTTGTAAACAAAAATAACAAAAAACGCAACGGCATGCCGTATGACAGAGACAGATAGATTTTCACCACTTTGACGTGCGATCGAAAACCGTCAATGAACGGATCGCCGCGAAATGCATGGCTGACCGGAAACAATATAAACAATACCAAAGAGAAAGACAAACGGATCATGCGCTATATGCATTTGTGACAACATTTGCCCGTGTGTAGTGCTGAGTTACGAGCTATTGTTGGCATGTATTTATTCTAAGCTAACTAAATATGTAAAATTTTGAAATAATGTAATAAAAACGAGTTCATACAAAGCGGATAAAATATTATTAAATTGATTCTTAAACAACTATCAAAGACGCTAAATACCAAATCTGGGAACACCACTACACGAGGTAGAATTATAGCGAAAAGTTGATCCCTTCGAAAAGAAACTTTAATTGCAATACTAGTATGTTACTGGAATGTTGAGATGTAAGCAACCTATTATAATTAAAAATAATTTGACAACGATAAACTTTTCCGGAGAACGAACTATATACTACTACTACTGATGCATATCTGCAGCCAATAGTGCATAGGGCACTGTATCAAATTGATGCAATGTCAAGTTGATCTTTAATTTTATGAACGCAAAGTGATCAGTCCTGCGACAGTTACCAGTCTAGGGTAATATTAAATAAATATCACAGTGAAAAACACTAATATTTATCTTGAACCCCCCTGGGCATCGAACCCGGAACTTGCGGCTTGGTATACAAACGCGCATATCACTACTCTACGAATTTAGACTTGCATAAATGCGTTTGGTTTTAATAAAGTTTGAGTTAATTAATACAAAAAATATCTAACGAAGAAGGTAATGTACTATCAGTACTAATTAAATTATAATTTTGTAACAGAGTTCCGCTTTTTCTAGGCAATTTGATATACATTATGCAATAGATGTACAGTTATATTAAGATGAAAAACAAAATATACGGCAGAGCTTAATGAAATGACTAAATGAAGTTAAGCTTCATACGCCTACTCGATTACTCCCTTATAATTTCTCATCTTTCATCTTAATAAGAGTGAATAAATAAAAGAGCGTATCAAGTTCTCAAGCGACTTGTTATTCGAAGGACGAGTAGGATGTTTGGATATGTGAGAATATACGAGTAAATATTTGCGATGTCCCTGCCTTTATAGGCATTATTATATAATGGTAATATTTTCTCTTAAAAAACTAATCAAAAATCTTTCAATTTATGTTTGAAAAATGTGGACATAAAAATTTAAATAATCATTGAGTAAATTAATGAAAAATAAAATCGAAAAAATCTATAGAAGGGATGAAACCATTAAATATTAAAATTTTTAAGAACTCGTTTCAAAGCAGATAATATCCAAATCACAAAATAAAAATTCAATGCTTTTGTGGTAAATTCAGTCATTTACTTTATATATCATTTACTATATATATAGGTATCTACGGAGGCGGACATGTCGAAATGTTGAAATGTCAGAAAGGGTAAATAGTATTTGTTCCATAAAGAGTACAAAAATATTGGTTCCTTACGTTGACCTGTGCCCCTTGCGTGGGGAAGGTCCGGAAGGGCGGCTTCCTCCCCCTCACGTACTGCACCAGCTTGCCGCCCGCCCTGCGCCACTCCACCTTGTAGAGCAGGTCCGGCTGCACGTTGTGCGCGCAGTGCAGCGCCACGGAGGCGCCCCGGGCGGCGTAGCGCGGCATCTCCAGGGAGACCACCACCTCGCCGGACCCGCCTGGGACAAAATACCTGGTCAGTGAGGGTGGTGGCATTTACAAGGTCATGAATACAGTGATGGGTTAACAGGGTGACCTGGTCTATATTAGTGATATTTACAAGGTCATGTGGTCGTCATGGGTGATAATTTACAAAGTCAGCTGGACAGTACAAATGATGGATTGCAGCGTTTCCTGGTCAATATCGGCGGTAATATTTACAAGGTCGTGTAGTCATCATGGGTGATAATTTACATAGTCATCACTACTACCATGGTTGATCATTTGGACAGTACAAATGATGGATGGTCAATATCGGCGGTGATTAATACAGGGTCATGTGGTCAGTACGGATGATTATTTACAAGGTCTTAGCTTTCCTTAGAAAGTCCTCAGCTTTTGTACGTTTTCTAAAAATGAATATTTTATTTTTATTTTTATTGTATTATTATTGGTATAATCTATTTACCTAGTAAATAAAGTCATTTGAAATTGGTATTTATAAGGTTATCTGGTCAGTGTCGGTGATGGGTGTTTCAAAGTTGGCATGGGTAGTAAGATTAGTACGGGTGATGAGTATTAAGAAGGATAACTGGTTTGTATGGGCAAGACTTTTATAAGGTTTTCTCGATACTAAGAGCGATGGGTATTTACAAAGTAATCAAGTCAATATGGGTAATGAAGGTTTACGAGGTTATCTGGCGTGGTGATGGATAATTTCAAGGTTGTTTAGTCTGAAAGGGTATTATACATTTACGTTGTTCCTTTTATACGGTAATCAAGCTTTAGGTTTGTAATTGTAATTACTGATATATTATGTTGAATTTGAATAAGCAAAATCTATGTACACACTAATTGAAATAGTTACCATTCGTACTAGTTGATTGGGAGATGGCCTATGCTTCATACCAATAATACCGTTTACGTATGTTTTTACTGAATAAGAAGTTGTGCTTGTGTTAGTTGTTTTAGAGAAGTATTGATAATTATTACAGAAGATATTTGAGAGTGCGGTGTAGTAAAAAGTTGAGGTGGAGGGGAGTAGGTTTTTAAATGGATAGAGTCGTATGTTGTAGGGCTAAAATTCTATGGAAAGATAATTAAAACTGAAGAAAATTGTGATTTTTATTAGAGAACACATTTTTTAGTATTCAATTCTTACAGTAATTTAAAATAAAGTGTTGAATTTCATTTTCGTAATTTAATTGTATTTTGATGTACAAAATACATTTATTTACTCAGGGGAAAATCACGATGGTGAAATTTCTTAAAGAAATGTCAATAAAAAATATTAATTAAAGAAATTATTGTATATCATTCTTACAAACAAAACATCATGTTTATTTTGTAAAAATTCTTAATTACTTATACGAGTTTATTTATTCATTCATTCATTTATTATTACAGATAGAATCATATGTTGTAGAGCTGAAATTATTTTATATCATTTTTACAAACAAAGCATCATGTTTATTTTTTGAAAATTTTTACTTACTTAAAGGAGTTTATTTATTCTTTCATTCATTTATTATTATAGATAGAGTCATATGTTGTAGAGCTGAAATTCTATGGAAAGGTAATTAAAACTGAAGAAAATTGTGAAAATTGAAAAAAAAAATATTGATAAAAGAAATTGTTTTACATCATTTTTAAAAACAAAGCATCATGTTTATTTTTTAAATTTTTTTTCTTACTTATAGGAGTTTATTTATTAAGATATATCTGTTCGTATTTAATGTAATTTATGCAACGCTTCACGAAACTCAGGATTAAATCTCTTCATATTTATATTTTATCTAGCTTCATTGAATATATATTTCATATTTTGACAGCGTAATTGGTTATTTATGCTAATTTATTAATTTCAGTGGCAAGATATAATTTCAAATGTCGTGATTAATAATATTTTCCAAAGATTATATTCTATATTTTATGGTAATCATGACTAACGTTTACATTCTCCATTTGTGTTATTTAGTTATGAGAATAAATACGGAAAAAACCGTTAAACGAAAACATATATAATACATTCAAATGAAGACAGAGTTATTTACAAATCAAACATTGAAAATGCAGATGTAGGTCATTTAAAATGAATGAAATTGTATTTTATGGACTTCAAAACGTACCCTTATTTATAAGCATTTTTGTTTAAATATCATTTTTATTATAATATTGCAAGGCCAAACTAAAAACAATTCGCTTCTGTTCGCCTCAGAAACCAAAGCTTCACACAATTGAAGGGTTTTTTTTCAACAAATGCACGTGTGGCGTTGTGTGTTAGACTACATTGTTTATTGTACGATTTCCATTACTACAATGTTGCCAGATAGAGATAAGTTTCCCGCGCCGTCAAATACATGGCCATTTTAAGACTGGCGGTAATATAAAATCAAACACTGGACATTTTTTTATGATATTGGGTAATATATCCAAAATTAAATACGCTTATTGGATTAAATTCTGCTATTATTTACAAATGTATGTATGAAAATATGTGACGCGTTTCGTCTCATTAAGACATTTTCAAACACTATCACTATCAGTGTTTGATAATGTCTTAATAAGACGAAACGCGTCACATATCATATATCTAAATAAAGTAGAATTCAATCTATTAACCGTGTTTAATTTTGGATATATTACCCAACAATTCAAAATGGAATTCGACTAACTGTCTGTAGTTTTAATATATCTTTAAATATAAGATGCACCTGAGTTTCGGAGATAATTTTTTGAAGAAGAGTAAGAGAAAAAAAATAGAAAAATTTGGTGTGTAATTGTTATAAATAACATTTAAATATCTGCAAGTATGGAACCGAATAATTTTATACCGTTAAAAAACATGTTCAAATGATTTGAGAGATAAAACAAGCCCCGAGCTAAATGGAGCTATTTTTTCGCACTTTTTATCGTACCGTTATTAATCAGGCTAATCGATATGCGGGCTTCACAGACAGTTTTTTTCTTCATAATTAATGAAAGCCTTCGGGAGGTTACAGGCTTTTCCGGCCTTTACCACTCCCAATAAATGACGTTTCCGGATGTAATTTAGATAAAAAATATTGTTTCATTTATTACCTATTAAATAAATTTAGTTATTGTGGTAAAGGAAGTATTTCACCTTTAAAAAACAGCACTATTTTTTTGAAAATTTGGTTGATAAGTGTTTGGATACATTCGACAATAACTAAAATACCAATTACTGTTTCATTAATTGATTCGGCAGTTACTATGTGGCATTTTAAATTAAAGTTTTACGTGGTAAATACCACTATTTATTAAAATTTCTTCTATTGTGATCCGAGTTTTGATGCATTTTGCATAATTTTCAATCACGGTATGTAAAGTTTAATTCTAAATTTTAGCACACGGTGTTTGAAAATGATGCGCAATGCATCTAAACACGTGTCATAATAGATTTTACGAAATGATGGTATTTACCAAGTAAAAATTAAATTGAAAAAGGGTCTAGAAGTTTATTACCGTGAAAAGAGTGTGAAATCCATCAATATATAAAATATAATAACCATATCCGCTCCCTAGGTGGAGCATATGGAGTCCACAAACTGTCTCCAGGCTTTTCTGTCGGCTGCCAGCTCCCTTGCATCCTCCCAAGTCAGATCCGCGTCCCGAAGTTCTGACGAGAACTGCCGACGAATTGTCAGCAGTGGTCGTCCTGGGCGGCGCGAACCTGATGCCTTGTAAAAGAGGCAAGCTTGATTAAGGCTCTCAGGAGGCATGCGGAATACATGGCCAAGCCAACTGAATCGCCTTTTCTTGACGACAGTTGTGACCAAGATTTACTGCGTCCTACGCCTTATTTCTTCTTTCCTCACAAAGTCAAACCACCGCACGCCTGAGATTCTCCGCAAACACCTATTCTCAAAGCTTAGTACACGGCTGCTCTGGGCCCTTGTAAGGTGCCATGTTTCACAGCCGTATAAGAGAACAGGAGCAATGCAGGCATTGCATAGGCGGCATTTTGGTTTTCAATACAATATGAATAATATCTTAAATAAAAAACCTTTAATATTTTCCAAAACAATTACAATAATAATCTCAATAGATTTATTAAAATAAATTATTGCATACTCAGTTTCTACTGTGATTTGAATCCTTGTATTATTTGATTTAAACTCTTAAAAATCATTGTTCATTGCAATTAAGTAACCAAAAATATATATAGTACAATAAAGTATATTGTTATTTTGTGTCTAATGAAAAATAAATAAATAAATTTGTTTGCGTACATTTTAAAAACGTTTTTATTTTTATTTTTCAAAAGAAGCCAAATATATAAAATACTATACTTTTTTTTAAATTGGAGTTGAAAATAACGTTACTGGTTTAGAAATCTCAGATCAGAGGCTTATGAAATGAAAAATAAAAACTCTTCTTTTAAGCGCCGTGGTTGGGAAAGTCGGACTCACACATTAACAAAATTATATATTCAACTTAAAATAAAGTTGGTAAATACATATAATTCAAACTGAGATTATGTTCGTTCTATTAATTTTATGACGTACTCGTCGGACTGACGTAAGTAAGGAACATATCGAAAATCAGTAACATGGATTTTACGATATTTTCATGAAGTATTTATGGCTTAAATATCCCTTTTACATTGGCAGGTTTTTAAAATTTTATATCCATTTCCTTGAGTTTTATACTTAAAAAAACACTTAATAGTAATTCCTTCTTTCTTCGTGGGTTACATTTTTTGTGATTATTGGTTTGTTTCTTTCGTGGTCACATCTCTATACCTTGCACGTCTTTTCAACTCGGTGTCTCCGCTACAACACATGTCGGAGATAATTTGGTCCATGTGGGTTAAGCGGGTAGTCCTCTGTTGTTTGTACCTTTGCATATGCCTTCCGCAATCGTAAGAAGCAGGCCTGAGTATCATACATTATGGTCTCGCTGTTGTGTTTCTTTATTTAGTAAGCATCTAGATTCTCCAGCCTCGCTTGGTACTTCGTTGTTTCCTACATGTTTCGACCAATGAATTCCAAACATACTCAAATGCCTCCAGCCGCCCCCGTTCTGCCTGCCCGATAGTCCACATTTCGATTCCATACAACAGTATGTTCCAGACTAGAGTTTAAATGAAGGTTTTTCACATTTTTAAATTTAAATATGTATTTTTTTAATTTCTCATTGAATGTAATTCTTGTTTACAACATTTTGAGTGTGTCGAAATACTTATTCATAAATCAAGATTATCTCCAATTAGGAATTATAGTTGTGAACTCGCACATACTGTGTAACAAGTTTGATCAATATATATAGATGTTTCCAAAATTTAAGTAGTGTGGTTGTTAATCAAAGGTAGATTTGGTGAATGTTACACGTATGTAAAGTGATCCACTAAGCCATGTTGAGATGTCAACAAAACTATTCTTGTTTATTTTATCCGGCTGACTATTCCATATTATGAATGAATAGCCCCATGTCATGAAAATTGCATACATATTCGATAAACAGTGTCATACTTTATCTGAACATTTCGAATTTAGTCCTCTAAATTTTACTGCATTAAGGGTAATTATTGCAATTTTCAAAACTCTAGCTCTCGCTTTTGTAGTTTCCAATGGGTAGATAAACATCAACGTTGTTTATGTAATGCAATACAGGTAAAAGCGTTGTTGTTTTTGCAATAAACATCGGGGAAATATCGGATAACTTTCATTTAACAAATTTCAAAAAAGCAAACAGTGCTCCTGCAATGTTGAGGTTTCAACTTATTTAACCACACTAACATAATATTGCGTTTAAACTTCGGTGGGATTTGATTTCCGTTTGCACAACTAAATTTTAAATGGAAACTTTACGAAATTATGATAACATTTAAAATTGCTGTTTTTTTTGTGTAGTGGTGGTAACAAGTTGGAATTCTATAGCTATCGGAGTAAATATTACAATTTTATAAATTTTAATTCATTTTAAAAATAGTAGCTTATCATATAATGAAAGCAGTTTCTTTAAAGAGTCTCAACTTGATATGAAATATCTAATTGAAAGTCTGAGGATCTCAGGGCTGGCATTTGGCTGGCTCAAGCAATCACTTTATATACTTGTGTAACGTTCACCATTCTGCCAATTATTGAACATCAAAAAAAATTACATCTCATCCGTAGGTTGAATAATCCAGTTTCCGATTTAATAAATAATAATTATATCATTTGAAGGCAAAGTAATTTTTAAAATTAAATAAGCGACAATAATGATAATTCTTTTAACAAAAAGTGTCTCATAAGTATTCCAATAATTTTTCAATAATTTCCGCGGTGGATTTGCATCAATAATTAATGGTTGGCATTATTGCTAAGTCATTTAAGATAATCTAACCCCCCATGTAGGGATTTTGTTCTACTCTCTGGGTGGAAAGCTCCATTGTCCGTCACACCCCACCAACCTGTTCCGTTTGCCTTCCCTCACAGTTATTTATGAAGATAAATTTACCCCTGAAACTCTCAGAAACTTTTTAGATACATCCCCTGCTGAATCTGGAAGTTTTTTTCTATTTGAATAAACTGATTGAAATAACTTAGTCCTAATGAACATAAGAAAAGAAAAATGTCGAAATCTGTACTGGTTAAATGATCAATTTACGTATTTGTTCGAAAGGAAAATTTAATTGTTCGGATTAAGGATATTTTTATTGAATTTCAAAGCTTTTATAAAATTATTCCAACTCGTCTGCTCGACGTATACATGATGTAAGTTAACTGACGGAAAATCTTTTCCCGGATTTCCTTTTCAGAATAATTGGGTGACTATAAATATTTATGGAAAAGCAGATACCATATTTTTGTAATTTTTCAAGAAATACGCATAAATAACTTAGAGCAGATATGAAATTTATAAAAATATATTATAAAATATACACATGTATGTACATGTATTTAATAAAATATTTGTTTTTTTTTAAATGTTTCTTTTGTTGTTTATACAATCTAACTAAATAACCATCACGCTTCTTCTCTGCAGGAGTAGGCAGAAAAAATATAACGCCACAGAAATCTGTCTTTCAAACATTCTTCGCCTCTTGCACGTTCATGCATATCCTCATTTTTCAACTCCTGACTTCACCATTTTCAAGTATAATATTTGATCATGCCAAATTTTCCTCGATCTTCCTCTGCTTCTACAACCAATAACATTCATCACTTATTTTCCTGACTATTCTCTCTTCACTCATTTCATTCACAAGCCCAAACCATCTCAACAAACCTTTTTTAATTTTATTGATAAAACTTTTCTCAGTCTTACATTTTTTCTTATTTCACCATTCGAACATCTATCATACATCGTTTTTCCACACGTTATATGAAAGATCGCATTTTGAATGCATTCAGTCTACTTTCATTTTCCTTTTGGAAACTCCATGCTTCACTTTCATACATTAGAGTTGGTACTAGAAAACTGTTTAAAAAAAAAAGTTTTTTAAAAACATTTTGAGTGTGTCCAAATACTTGTTCTCAAAATCTGGATTATCTCGAATTACAATTTTCAAATTTTCATCTCACTAGAAGACGTTTCTAGTGAAATTCTGGTGATTCAAGAATAATGTTTCAAAATTGGTTCATAAATATATTTTTTTTACTGTAATATTTATTTAATGTTACTCTGGACTGGTACCTGAAGCGGAGGGCTGATGACCTTTCCTTCATGTGTAAACGATCAAGATAACTCTGCGTTTATATAAAGCAGTGCCCTATGCACCATTGGGGTGCAGATAAGGGTTTTATTATTATATTATTAGTTTAAAATACAGTCGAAGGAAACTAAAGTTAGATAATTCAATTTGCATAATGAAAGCCTGATAGATGAAAACAACTTATAGAGTAGTTTAAATGGGACGAATCACTTACGATAATAGCTACTCCAAAGCTCGGGACTTGACTTATATGGCCCGACGGGTGTTTGAGAAGTGTGACTCAATGGCTGTTTGTGTGACGCTCAATTGATCAATTTAATCGTAAAGGTTGGTAGTCAACTTGCAACAAGTGAATATAAAACTTTAAAACGTGAAACCAAATTACAGTAAACCCCTCTATAACGTTGAGATAAGTTCTGCGTTATGGAAAGGAACGTTTTAGGGAGGGTTTATGTTTTAATTGTATTATTATTGTACATCATAACCAGAGGAAATAACCGAAAGGAGTCATTTTTAAAATAAAAAAATCTAAAAACATTTACCCCCCCATAACGTTCCCTTCGATAACGCGGTAGCTATCTCAACGTTTAAAGGGGGGTTTAGTGTATATAATCACTGTGCTATAAAATCCGTACTATTAAATCTGCCTCCGTGGTGTGGTTAGCTACCGTTCTGGAGGTCTCTGGTTCAATTCCCAGGGTGGAGTGAAAATAAATATCATTGATTTTACGCTCTTAAATTTATTTAATATTACCCTGAACTGGTCCCTGAAGCGCAGAAGTGATCACCTTGCCATCATGTAAGTAACGATCAAGATAAAACTGCGTCAATACGATGCAGTGCACCATTGGGAGTGGATAAGGGTTAGAATTAGAAAATATACTTTTGAATAAAAGCACCCATACCAAAAATATACATGTTCTCCGATTACTAAGATTTTTGACACCACCAGATTTAAGGCTGTAGATTGATCTGGCTGTATGAAGAAGTTAAGATAGTGTCCACCGTCAACAATGCATCGATCTAACGGTTTAATATAACATAACATAACATAACATAATATAACATTTAATTTTTACTATTTCTATTTTTTTCATGATATCCTGTTACATACCAAAAAAATATGTCACTATTGTTTTTACTGAATAGAAAATATTTTTTGCTGTTCCAGATCGTTAGCAAATCAATATTAATTAGTTTTGCGTTCCAGGTTCATGTATATACTCTGTATGTTCCAGGGTAATATAAAATAAAAATAAAGTGAAAAAACACATTTTCATTTTATACCCCCGGGGATCTAGCATAGGACCTCCAGTATCGTAGAAAAATACGCTTACTACTACACTCTGGAGTCGAAGAATAATACAACTTAATAATAGTAATTCATAGAATAATAAAATAAATATTATTATTTAAACTGAGACATAAGGACAATTGATATGGTATGGGCATAGAGGATGCAGAGAACCCAAACATGTAGTTAACCAGGCAATAGAAATGGATCTTCCTCGAAGGTTATCTAGAGGAAGACCAAGGAATTAATGGGTGAAGCAGAAAGATAACACGATTCGAAGGCATGGTATAGGTGACGTTGTCCAAGACAGAAGGACCTATAACCTGAGTACGAGGAGAGCTGACCCCAGCAGTCTACAAGGACAATAAGCTGGGATGTAGCCAGGAAGAAGATAAAACTGACACATACCGCTCACTCCTTTCAAGAACGTCATAAATAAAAAAAACTTGATTTTTCAGGAGAACGTATTTAAAGTTTATCAATATAATACAATGTATTAAAAATAAATATCAAGCCACTTACTGAACTTTTTACTGTGCAACAGATCTTTTTAGGTAAAACTTGAAGGTTTTTTTCTCCATTTGAAAAATATTTAGTATATTTGAAAAAAATAATCAAACCATACCTTTTCTTCAAAATGCAAAAACAACACTTTCTGCCTTGTAGCTGGTAAATATTAAGTTAAAAATATGCCGCTTTTGCTGGGATATAGTAAATTTTCTGGGCATTTCGAAAAGATACACAACGGAAAATTGACGATTTTATTTTTATTTATGACGTTCTTGAAAGGAGTGAGCGATATATTTATAGTCTTTTAATACGGATATGTGATTTAAATTTTCACCGAGAAGAGCGCTGATATATTTTTGAATTCCCGAGAGTATACAAATTTACGTTTGAAAGGAGATAACAATTGAAGTGGATTCAACTTGATAATTGTTTGTTGAAATGTCAAGCGTAAACTATAGTTCTTGTATTTGGAGTGTCGAGAAACTTATCCCACATACTTCAACCCTGCTTTCTATTCCAAATATTACATAATTCACGTCTCTGAAGTTAAATGCTGAGAAAGCAAGACTCGGGTCAAACGAACTTCGAGTTGCAGCTATTATTAGACTTATTAAATTTAATGACATCGATAAGGCTAGGTATTTTAGATTACATGAACTAGCTAACAATCACGCCGCTTTGCCTCAGGGGTAGGCAGAGAGAATAGAGCGCCACGCCACTTTGTCTTTGCAAAAAATCTTCACACCTCTTCACATTCTCGTATCTCCTCATATATGCGCACCGATTGATTATTCCGACACCTGACCTGACAACTTTGAAGTATTTGAAAAATTCGATTTTGCCAAGATTATCTCGGTCTTTTTATGCTTCTATTACCAAACACATTTACACCATAAATTTGTTAGATACCTAAATATTAATATAGTAATATTTAGCCATATTACAGACAAAATAAGTTTTTTTCTAATGAATTTTAAAAAGTGATCGGCAACGATATAATGAAGATATAAATACAATAAAAATAATACTTGAAATATAAGATATCACTTGCCATCACATAAAAAAATGTTACTGGTATTCTCAATACTATTAACATTTAAAGCATTTGCTTTGTGGTTAGTATTTTTTTCTTTTATATTTTTTTACGAAAATGTTAGTGATGTTAGTATATAACTACTTACCGACATTTTCATGTCTACCGGTTTCGAGACGTAACCGTCTCTTCGTCCTGATGAAGAGACGGGTACGTCTTGAAACCGGTAGAGATAAACGTCTCAGTGAGTGGTTATGTACTAATTTTACTAACATTTTTGTAAAAAAAAGGTTAAAAAATAAAATCAGTTTTTAAATTTACAAGATACTTATATGTAGATACTTATTATGGCAGTGGTTAGTCATCTTCCACAATGTAGTGGTTAGAGCGTTTGGCTACTATGCTGGAAGTAGCGGATGCAATACTTAGGGGGGGGGGGTATAAATAAATATAAGTGATGATTCACTCCACCATTTATTTAATATACCCTGGACTGGGATATTAAGTAAATATTTAATATTTAATTTTCATCCGCAAACCCTCTGAAGCGCAGAGCTAATCGCCCAGCTTTCATGTAAATTACGATCGATATAACACTGCGTCGATGCAATGCAAAAGCGTTCGGTGGTTGTAAAAATAAAAAGGTTAAAAAATATTTTGAATTTAAGTTGTATTTGGTTAATTCCACTTGAAAGGTATTTATGAGTAAAAGTGGTATTTAACGAGTAAAATTTCAATTAAAAATGGATGTATATTAACCATATTATGAATGCCGGATCAATTGATAAAAATATGAGATTATATTACAAATATCTTATATTTGATAAAATGTGTCTCAATATTACATATTTTTAAGCAAAAACTGTTGTTCATCAACAGAATAATGATAAAATAACAACCATGTAGTTTTTTACACATGAATTTCATTTGACCAGCAACCGGATTTCGTCGTAACCGACATCATCAGATTGGTGATGTCGATGTGATGTGATGGTGATGAAACCCGGTTGCTGGTCAAATAAAATTCACGTGGAAATAACTACACAGTTGTTATTATATTCTTTAAAATGCAGCTCCACCAAGAAATGTCAGTAAAAACTTAAACTATATAATCTAATTAGTAGAATTTAAAATAAACAACCCATTCAGAGTTTAAAAATATTTAAAAAATCATTAACCTAAGGCAAGAGAACAATTAAAAGAATCACCCTTAGTTTTTATTGTGGAATCATTTTTTCGTTTGAAGTAGAAGAATTATAATTTTCACAAGAAAATATTGGTAGATATTTTTTTATTTGACAATAATTATTTAATGGTTTCACTTTTTAAACGAGTAATTGTATATATTTATAAATACCTTACAAACCAACCCCTTGCGTCTCCGCAGTGGTAGGTAGAGAGAAAATAACGTCACACTAATATGTCTTTGAAAACAATCTTCGCCGCTTTCCACATTCATACATACCCACCAATTATTCCGACTCCAGACTTGATCACATTCGAGTATTTGAAATACTTGACCACGTCAACTTTTTCTGGGTCTTCCTCTGTTTATATTTATAACTATCACATTTTCTGTAAATGCCCATTATTTTTTTTATTGAGTTTAAAATATCCACGTAAAGTGACGTTTTTATTAATAAGTCGGTAGTTTCTGCTCTAAAAAAAGAGAGAAGAAAACAATTGAAAAAACTAAATTTTCAATTGAAAGTTTTCGTTAAGTTAAGTTATTATCAACATAGGTATATGTATGTTATGTGAGTTAGCCACAGAGGTATGTGTTTGATAAAAGTGTTTTCTTTTTTGTTTGAAAAGTTTAAAGCATAAACTCGTCTAAAGCTGCGTAAGGCAAACGAGACTCGAGGAAGGTAATTGTGCCAAGTATTGTTCTACGTTTAGGACATTTTGTTCAAGTACGAAATGTTTTTTTCAAATGACAGTAATATAATGAAACCTCTTGAGCGTCTGCGATATGGCGGAGTCGGATTAAAGTTGAAGACTTTTCAGGGACCTGAAACTTCAGGAGGTGCTTCAGGAAAATCATTAAAGAAAATATAAAATATTTGGTTGAAGGCTGCCGACCAATCGCGAGGCTGAATTCACCTTGTGAACTCAGATCACGTATTGTTTGTTTCTTTATTTCTATATTTTACGTAGAGTAAAATTTAAGTGTAGGCGCCAGGAGATCGGGAAGGGATATTTACGGTGGAATTAGAATTTATTTATTCAGGCAGCGTTATTTTTTAACGTAAATTAGATGCTCAACGAACGTGTTAAATTTGTACGTTTTGGAAACGAATCGATTATTTATGTTGATATTCCCTTTACATAGAATGGTAATGGCAAGTACATCACATAATTAAATATTGACATCTCGACATAGATGAAGATAACGATGAAGATGGAATCCTGGTTATTTGGATAAAATTGTAAAAAATATTAATTTCCAATATGATAGCGTTTTTTATCATTTCTTCTTTTTTTGATAAAATTGTTGTAATAAAAATATGTTATTTTTTGACATCTCACCAAAGATGAAGATGAATATCCACCAATAGATGTCTCTAGTGAAGTTCTAGTGATTCAAGAACAAGGTTTCTAAATTGGTTAATATATATAGAACTTCCAAGAATTTGAGTAGTGTGGTTGTCAATAATGGGTAGAATTGGTGAATGTTACACGTGTATAAAGTGATCAATTAAACCAGCCTATGACGGTCGTCAGCCCCGTAAATGCCCAGACTTCCATATTCTTCTTCATCTTTGATGAGATGTCAAAAAATAATATGAAAATAGCTCCTGTAATTGGAGATAATCCAGATTTTGTGAACAAGTATTTGGACACACTCAAAATGTTGTTAGTAAAAATATGCAAAATGACAATATTTTCGATAGCTGTCTTACTTTCACATAAAGTTTTATCCCCCTCCGTAGTGTAATTGTTAGCGCATTTAGGTACCGTGCTGGAGGTTTTGGGTTCAGGGGGGGGGGGGTGATAGTAAAAATTAATGATTTTACACCTTAATATTTATTAAATATAACCCTAAAGTGCCTCTTACCTTACTGTAAGTAATGATCAAGATAACACTGCGTCATTACGATGTAGTGCCCTGGGCACCATTGGGTGCGGATAACAGTTAGAAGAAGAGGAAGGTTTTAAACATATAATCAGAATTTGTACAAATTATGATGATTCAATTAGGCTTATTTTTATACAGGAAAAATATATTTTACCGTTCTTTCCTCACTCATTCGTTCTACATGTCCAAACGATCTCAACACACCTTTCTTAATTTTATCGATAATGCTTATCTCAGCTTTGCATTCCTTCCTTATTTCACTATTCGCACATCTATCATAAATCGTTTTGTCGCACATTCTTCTGAGAGATCGTATTTCGACTGCATTCAGTCTACTTTCATCCTTCTTTTGCCAACTCCATGTTTCACTAAAAACAAATTTATGAGGCGAATGTTATTGGTAAAAGAAGCTGAGGAAGACCGAGAAAAACATGACACGATCTGGTATGCCAAATACTTAAAAGTGGTCAGGTTAGGAGTCGTAACAATCGGCGGGTATGTATGAGGAGATGCATGAACGTGGAAGAGGCGAAGAATGTTTGCAAGGACAGATTGGTGTGGCACCTATTCTCTCTGCCTACCCCTGCGGGGAAGCGGCGTGATGGTTAGTTAGTTAGTTAGTTAGTTTAAAATATATTTTTCTTCCAAATCGTACTTGTATTTTCATTTAATTTACACTCCTGAAGTTGAAGTTTATCAATTAGTACACGCTTAGAAGTAAAGGGAATTCAATCCGAAGTGTAATATTGCCTGGGGAATCTAAAACCAGAAATTCAATTTCCAACGTACGTCTTTGGGATACACCAACCTTTAGATTCCTCTCAATTTATGTGTTCAGCGTTTCTCGCAATACTTTTGATGCTGGATATAAAATTCTAAAACTGCATGTTTAATCTTATGTCGAGGAGTACAAATAAATGCAGGCCGGGATCTTTCAATAGAAATATTTTGTTGTTATTTTTTTATTGATTTTTTTTACGAAAAACATATTTAAATAATACATTTTCATATTTGAAAAGTTGGTAAATATACAAAACATTTCAAATAAAACGTTTCAACCTCTCTAATAAAGTAGATACTTGTGTTTAGAGAGGGAGTTTTTTATAAACAAAGTAAATTAAAATAAAAATAAAAATAAACAAAGTAAATTAAAATAAAAATAAAAATAAACAAAGTAAATAAAATCGACGTTTTTGTTTATGGTTTTTCAATAAATATGATTCCACTGTAATTTGTTTATAATTTAAAAAAAACTGTTTTGAAATTAACTCGATAAATTAATACATTAATATTTACCCAAAATACAAGATAATTTTAAATACTTTTAAATTATATGCTTGATTTCTTTACCATTTACTTTCAGTTGTAAACTTTTACAAATTTTATTTATTATTTAATTTAAAGTAAAATGCAAACAAAGATATGTTTCACTTGCTTCGGAAAATCTCTTCAAGTTTCATTTTAGCGAGTTTGTGTTTTCACCCATTAATGATCGTTGTACCCCAGAACTAGCCATATTTACTTGAATAAACTCAAAATTGATTTGATTCATCAAAGATTTTATTTTAATAAGTAAAATATGAACATAGAGACCTTAAACGATGAAATCAAGACTGCACTAACAGAAGGACTAAAAGAAATCCTAATAAATTCCCATACCACAGAGAAAAAACTCAGTCAAAACACTGTCAACATGATGGCCAAACGCCGAAACCTCGCGGGAAATTCAACAGTAAACCAACTTAGAGAAATAAACAAAGAAATTCGCAAAATGACACGTAAAGACTTAAGGCATTACAATCTACAAGTTATTGAAAAAACTATTCTAGAAAACAGTAGTAGAAAAGTACTTATGTCTAAACTGTCGAGCGGGAAAAATGAAATTTTCAAGTTGTTGGATGAGAATGGAGAGGTTGTAACAAACAGAGAAGAACTATTAAATATTGCTCTTAAATTTTACAAGGTTCTTTACCAATCGAAAATCCCGAGACCAGCTGAGTCTACCATCTACAGTTATAGGAGAAGAGGTCCAATCTGCAATGTCGGATCGGAGGATCTGCCTAACATAATTGTGGATGAAATAGATAAAGCACTTAAGCAAATGAAAAACAGGAAGAGTCCAGGAGAAGATAACATAATTCCCGAAATGCTCAAATCAACCAGCCCACATTTTAGGGAAATCTTGGCTCTCCTATTCAACAAATGCCTAGAGGAGGGATCTATACCATTAGATTGGTGTAATGCAATAATCATTCTTCTTCATAAGAAAGGCGATGCCAGAAAGTTAGAGAACTATAGGCCTATCAGTCTCCTCTCACATCTTTACAAGCTTTTTACAAAAATCATAGTCAACAGAATCACAGCAAAGCTGGACCTCTACCAACCACGAGAACAAGCTGGGTTTCGCTCGGGATATAGCACAAGTGACCATCTGCAGACCCTTAAACTGGTGATAGAAAGGTATAACGAATACAAAAGACCACTTGTGGTGACTTTTGTTGACTATGAGAAGGCTTTCGATTCTGTAGAGATGTGGGCCATTTTGGACGCTTTGAAAGACAGTAGAATAGATGAGAGATATGCGACCCTCCTGAAAAACATATATGGCAACGCTACGTCAGTAATCCAATTACACGACAATACGGACAAGTTTGCTATTCAGAGAGGCGTAAGACAAGGGGACACAATATCTCCAAAACTCTTTACACTCACTCTAGAAAATGTTTTTAAGCGTCTAGATTGGAACCAAAAAGGCCTGAATATCGATGGGGAGCGGCTTCACCACCTAAGATTCGCAGATGATATTGTCCTTATATCCGAGAGCCTTGATGAGATGACTGGGATGATTGAAGACCTAAAGGTAGAATCTGCCAAAATTGGACTCAAGATGAATATAGCAAAGACTAAATTGATGACAAACGTCAACATCAATGGGAATCTACCTATAGAAAAAGTCGAAAGCTATGTTTATCTTGGTCACAAAATCACCATCGGTAGAGACAACCAGACCAGCGAGGTGGATAGAAGAATAAATCTCTCTTGGGTAGCTTTTGGAAAGCTTAATTCCACATTCCGAAGCCCCATTCCCAACTCACTCAAGACAAGAGTGTTTAACCAATGCATTCTACCCGTCCTAACCTATGGCGCGGAAACAATGACTCTGACCAAGCAATCCTCCCATAAGTTGCAAGTTGCACTGAGGAGCATGGAGCGAATTATGCTTGGAATAACATTAAGAGACAAAAAAAGGAACGATTGGATCCGACGCCAGACACAGGTCTGTGACGTGGTAGAGCGAATTGCTTGGCTGAAGTGGAAATGGGCCGGTCACATAGCCAGAATGACCGACGACAGATGGACGAAACGTGTTCTGGTGTGGAGACCGAGGAACCAGAGGCCTCAAGGACGTCCACCGATGAGATCGGTGGACGACATCAGGAAGTTTGCTGGAAGACAGTGGATGGGGACGGCGCAGGATCGGGAGGAGTGGAGGCGGAAGGGGGAGGCCTTTGTCCAGCAGTGGACCTCAACGGGCTGATGTGATGATGAAGTAAACAACTAACCTTAAATTTGATATTGCAACACTAAATTGTAATTCTAAATTGTAAATTTAAAAAATCATTTCTTGAATTTTTTGCATATACACTTTGTGGCAAATTTTATAAACTTTTAAAAATAAAACTTTGTGTAAACCACTTTTTGTTGGTACACTTTTTTCAACCGGTTTCAACAAGAACCTTGTCATCATCAGGGTTTATGTACTAATTCTAAAACATTAAAATAGTCATAGTTAGGTTATAGATAATTACCCTTCCCTTACGATATCAAAAAGCTCTTGTTGAAACCGGTTGGAAAAAGTGTACCAATAAAAAGTGGTTAAAACAAAGTTGTTTTATTTTATAAAGTAAAAAAAAATCATCCTGATATTTTATAATCACGTCTTAATTTACGTTTGTTGTCAATTACAATTATGTTACGTTTTAATATAATTAAGTTATGTTCGAAACAGTGAAATTTGCTTCCTTGATTATGTAATTATCTTAGTGTCAAGCTAAATCAAGCTTTAAGGAGCAGACATATAATATAGTACAATAGTAAATTATTTACATGTAAACGGAGTACATGAATAGCAATACACAGGATACGAGTACCAGGAAGGTAGGGGAAGTGTATTCACATAGTTCGATGGCTTTATAACATGCCTTCAAGCGAGTGAATACAGACGACTGACAAGAGATAACAAAACAAATATCTAAAATACAATTCTAGGATATTGATGGCGGGATTGTCTTAGCCAATAAGTTTAAAATAGACTTAAGAACGTGTTTCTAAACTACCTACACAAATTCTTGTTAAACTATTGATCTATTATTTTTTGAAATCTCATCAAAGATGAAGAAGAATATGGAAGTCTGGGCATTTACGGGGCTGACGACCGTCATAGGCTGGTTTAAGTGATCACTTTACACACGTGTAACATTCACCAATTCTACCCATTATTGACAACCACACTAATCAAATTCTTAATTAGGCATCATTTACTTAATTATAAAAAAATGCTTTATTTTATAAAGATAAGTAAATGCTGCATATCTAAGATCAATTATTTACTATATCTAGTCAGAAAAGACATAAGTGCCATTTTAATTGAAATTGATTAATGTTTATAGTAGTCAGTTTAATTTCATTTCCTTAAATGACAAAATATTTGAAAACTAACAAAAATATTACAAATTACTTAAAAATTCTTCTTACCCCTTTGTACATACAATGGAGCACTGGATTAAAGAGGTTCATTTTAAATTTTATTTAACTTAATTTTATTGGAAGGAAAAACAACAGTTACAATACATGATAAATCAGAATACAAAAAAATATGTATACCAATTACAGTTTTTCACATTTATATATAAAAAAAAGTCTGTATTTAAGAAGAGATATGAGATAAGGATGGGATAAAGGGAGATGACATTTATGAAATGAAAGTAAGATGATCAGATCAGTAGGTACTTTAGGCACTCATATACTGTAATATAAAAAAAAATGTATAGCACGTGTGTAAGTGAAGGTGAAGGGGATGATTTGGAGGGTTGTATTTGACGTTTAATTAAGTGTCTAAAATAAACACAAACGCGAGCAAACGGTGCAAACAACGAGCCGATAATATAATAATTACATTATTGTACGTTTCTCTCAGTAATATTTCACGTAACACACTCATGTAGCTTGAAAATAATTTAATAATAATATTAAACGGACAAAAACACATTTTGTTACTGTAAATAAATACTATTTAAAGCTTCTCATGTATTAAGGTTTTTTTAATTTTTTTAATTTGTGGTAAATATAATACGGACAAAAACTCTTTTGATTGAGTATTTATACCTAATTGTTAGATTTTTCATTTTGATAATTTATGATTACATAAATTAAGCACCTCTTATTATGTACATAAACAGGTAATATACTCCTTTTACCTTATTATTTCCTATTTTTACTGTTTTCATTTGCCAAATCTCAATAAATGCGTACAAAATTTACCACATAGATATTTGTATTTTTTTCGTTTGTAAAAACTTTGAAAAAGTATACGATTTCAGAATAAGATTCGATGCACAAAATATGACTTTATTCTTTCATTATATTGAAAATTAACAGCGATAGGCAAGACACGGAATATGATGCAAATAACTGATGTTATAAACTGACCATAGATTGATAGGAAGAGGTTACTTTATGTTAAAAATCAGTAGCCAAATGCTTTCAAGAAAACATCTCCAACAATGGGTAAAAATAATCAGAAGAAAAAGAAGAGCATATTGTATAAAAGTTATAACGATGACGTACGCAGGAAACATTGTATACGAACTAATACAAAAGCTGGAAGCTTCCGTTAACATCACAGAGTATTTTCCCGTAAGGGAAAAGTTGAATAGCAACATTTGTAGCAGCTTTTCCTATGGGGAATCCAGTAATGCAATTTGCCTGGCAGTTTCAGGTAAACATTATGTTAAAGGGGCTTTGTGGAATTATTTCACATTGCAGTCGATTTTGAGTTCAGCAGATTCAATGGACCAGTTGTGTACTTGATCGTGTATAGGAGATGATGAACAACAGAGGATTAAACAATAAAGGCCATTGTTAAAAAAAGATTGAATATTGATGATATTCAGGAACGCTAGAGAAATCCAATTGGTATAACATCGAACAGATAAAATATTATGTATTTGAATGACTATCTACCCACTTATCAAACAGTAAACGTTACATAAGCTTTTAAAGTTATTTACAATATTTTGAGTGCGTCCAAATACTTGTTAACAAAATATGGATTATCTCCAATTACAGGATTAATTTTCACATTATTTTTTGACATCTCATCATAGATGATTCATCTAAATAAATCTGGTCAAATTATAAGCTTAAATAATAAAAATGAAAATGATACTATCTATAATTTATATTTGAAGCACTAACTTTGTGATTTTCCATTTTATAAATAAAATGTAGCTTTGTTTTAAAATCACTATAAATATTTTATTATAACTTAATTATAATGTCTACCGGTTTCGAAGCTACCCACTTCTTAATCAAGACTGAGTAATACTAAAACTCTATCTACTAAACAATATACAAAATATTTTGACGGTTAGGGAAATAAGCTTAAAATTATCACGGTTTAAAATACAGATATAATTTTTATATAGATACTTTTTTGATAAACTGTGGCCATATTTTATTGTAATCATACTTAATTAAAAAATATTTTAATTATATAGTTTAAAATATCTAATTTAAATTAAAGATATATCTCGATTCGGTTTTTCTCAATTAACTTGTTAACTCTCGGATTTCAACATAACTGGTAGTAATTACAGAGCAGCCTAACTCATCATGCAATATGATACCAGACATAATGTGGACCTTACCCGTGTAAAAGTAGGCAATATATGTACATAGGACGTTAAAACACACAGGAACACATATTATACGCAACCGTACCTCAATTTACGAGGTCGTGAATGATAAATAACCCTTTGTTGACGATTGACATAAAATTTTTGTGAACAGAGTATATAATTTAGTCAACCAGATAGGTAGAAGGTGATCGATAAAGGTAAAACTAAAATCAAAAGTGAGAGATTGAATCTCGAAAAAAAAATGAGTTCAAAATCAAAACTGGACATAAGAGAAACTTCGTTAAAAGAAAACTGTCTAAAAAGCCCGTCATTTGACTTTTCAGTTAAAAAAACCTAATTATAAGAACGGCCTCTTTTTAAAAGAAAAAATATCACAGTCCCTTGAAGTCCAGTCTGAAATCTAGTTTCGATTATATTACTATGACTAAAGATTTTTCACCTATGTTTATAAATCAATAATACCATAGAATCTTCATATTGTATGAAAATAAAAATTATGTCTTGAATGTTTTTCGCAGATACTTTGTGGCAAATTTTATAAAATTCATAAAATAAAACAACTTTGTTTTAGCCAATTTTTATTGGTACACTTTATCCAACCGGTTTCGACAAGAACCTTGTAAAACAATGCACAATAAAAATAACATTTAGGAATTTTTTAAATCATTTTTTTAAATCATATTTTTTAAATTGTATTTTTTAAATTGTATTTTCATATGGTGTACGGAGTGCGTGGAAGTTTTTGGTAAGGGAAGGGTAATTAACTATGAGTATTTAAATGTTTTAGAATTAAGTACATAAACCCTGATGATGACAAGGTTCTTGTCGAAACCGGTTGGATAAAGTGTACCAATAAAAAGTGGTTAAAACAAAGTTGTTTTATTTTATAAAATTTAAAAGTTATGTTCCCAAGATTTTAAATATGTTCAAATTCTTGTTCACAAATCACTTTTTTCTCCATTTAGGAGTTATTGCGTATATCCAAAATAAAGGGTTTTTCATAAATAAAAGCTTTCTTAATCGAACGAAGATAGCTCTTGTGAACTCATATCGCTCACTCCTTTCAAGAACGTCATAAATCAAAAATCGTCAATTTTCAGTTGTGCATATTTTCGGGATGCCCAGAAAATGTACTTTATCCCAGCAAAAGCGGCATATTTTTTACTTAATATTTACCTACTACAGGGCAGAAAGAGTTTTTTTTGCATTTCAAAAAAAAGGTATTGTTTAATTATTTTTTAAAATATCTTTAATATATTTCAAATGGAGAAAAAACTTTCAGGTTTTATAAACCTTAAAAGATCTGTTGCACAGTAAAAAGTTCAAAAAGTGGCTTGATATTTATTTTTTTACCATTGTATTATATTTTTAAACTTTAAAAACGTTCTCCTGAAAAATCAAGTTTTTTGATTTATGACGTTCTTGAAAGGAGTGAGCGATATGTCATGAGAGTAATGATAAAGGAAGGAGTTCCAAAAAAATCAGTAGTACGGTTGTCAATCATGGGTAGAATGGTGAATGTTCTACGTGTATACAATGATCATTAAACTAGTTTATGACAGGTAATTCGGCCTGTAAATACCCAAACTTCCATATTCTTCTTCAAGTTTAAGATGTCAAAAATCACAAAGATTTTTTTTTAGTTAGTCAGTTTTTTTAATATGTCTTTAAGACCCATGGTGATAAAAGTTCGGAGAAAATTGTATTACTGAAACATGGTGTGGATATACTTCACAAAGTAAAACAAATTTCAGCGAATTGTACCGAGACAAATAAAATTTCTTCATATTTCTAAACCTGTTGCTATGTCACATGTATTAATTCTGTAAGCTCCACGTTCGAGCTTTTTCTTGAGCTTTTCCCACGAAACTGTTATCCTGGGAATAATTCTGCAATAATTTTGTCACAGCAGCGGTGACATTTCGCGAGGGATGTTTATTTATGTTTACTGCGATTACTTTTTTAATAGTCCCTTATATGGCTGCAGCGAACGTTTATCTGGGAAATTCAGAAGTTCAAAATCCTCGGGAACAATCAGACAGAAAAATGAGATTATCTTTTTTTTGGAAAAAGAATAGAACGAACCACGAAAAGTGAATTTCTCAAGCTAAGTTTAATAAAAAAACACTTTTAATGCACTGCTGCCAAAAATGATGAATTAAATTATGTTATGAAATGAAATAAGTGTCTCTTGCTGTTTCACATTTGAATATTTAATTTTAGGCGATGAATTTGTGAAAGGACGATTTATTGACGTAACTCTCATTTCACCAACAAAACGTTGTTAAAATGGCAGTAATATTTTATTGCTTATCGCGTTGCTTACCCTGAAATACAGGCGCACGTTTATGCGTACCCAATATTTCATATTTGTTACAGCCTTAATTTTAGCCATTAAACAAGTTCAGGGATCAACAAAATACAAGATACTCAGCACTTCGTTTTTATGTTTTACTGTAGGAATCACAACCAGATATAACGAAATGCTTTATTGCCCATTAAACTGTACTTTTAGTGTTTCCAAACCACCGAGAAATCAATATAATTTGTTATAGTAGTAGTTATTGATTTGTAATATTAGTGTCATATGCCTTTATAAAAATACGGTAAGTAACTTAAAATCTGTGAAATTTATACTCAATCGTTAAAATAACGGATTCTCTACGGTCGTAATTTTTTTACAAATCTTTTGAAATGAATTCTGGCCAAAAAAAACTTTTAACTTGTATTGATCTCGTTGTACAGTGAAGGATTCCTTTTACGATACCAAAGATATTGTTATTTTATTGTTATATCATTTTTATATGAAGAATGAGTAGGCAAAATAAGACAGTCAACTACTGAATACGTCAACTCTTAGTTGTATGGGATTTGTAAGTAAAAATATTTTTATTTAGTTTCATTTCTTTACATAGTTTATTCAAAATATTATTCGTTTTCTTATTTGATATTCCAATACTAGATCGGTTAGTTCTTTATGCGTCTCTAGATCCTAGTCAAATTAAAAAATTTTATATTTTATTTTTATTGTCCAGCTCCATAGAGTAATGGTTATGGTTTGGGTTTCCGGGTTTGATTCGTAGAGGGTGAGGGGTCTAATTAAATATTAGTAATTTTTCAGTCTAATATTAATTTTATATTACCCTGGACTTATACCTGAAGGCCAGGATTGATTGTCTTTATGTAATTAATGATCAAGATAACATCGCGTCAAGACGAATAAGAGTTAGGAGAATGATAACATATTTTATAGATCTATTTAATGAAAGAAATAATAAATAAAAAAAAATTAAATGGTGAAGAATTACTAGTATTTAAAAAACCAACAGAGGTTTGGAAAAAAATAAAATTATCAGCTCTTACTGATGTAATCTTGAATTTTTATTGAATTCCTATTTTATAAAGTTGGGCAAAAATTTGAAAAAAAAATTCTTTTTTTTTTGACAATTTGGTAAAACTACATCTACATATTTGAAACCCAGATTCCCTTTTCAGTTTTTGTACAAATCAAATACATGCAAAATTCTGATTTGGATAGAAATAACGTATTATGCTCAGAATTCGTTTAGCTGGATTTAAACCTTCAGAATTTTTATTTTGGAACCAGCATAATGAAGCATATGAATTATTTCGTAGGATTTCGAATTCTTCGACCGTCGCTTATATGAATAATATTTTATGCGAATATCTATGAGAGATAGGATGGTATTAAAATGGGGTTAAAAATAAACGTTTGTAGGTGAAACAGCAGTAAGTCAAAATTAAAATTATGAGAATAAAATACTTGCTTAATTTTAAGTAAAAGAACTGACGATATGCATGAATAAACAAGCGTAATAACTGATAATATGTATAAATTCACTACAGTAAAAACTGGTAATTTGCATAAATAAACCAGCACTAGATTATTTTCTTGCATATTTTTTGCTGCTATATTGAGACACATTTTAAAACTTTATAAAATGAAACTACTTCATTGTTTTTAACGTCATTTTTATATACTTTTTTCCAATCAATTTCAATAAACACTTTGTCATCTTTAGGAATGAATATGTACATATCCAACCTTGAAGTCGAAAAAGGTGTTTATCGAAGCCGGTTGTAATAAAAGTGCTTATTAACAAAGTTGGAGATTTATTTTATAAATCACAAGAATTATTCCTTTTGAAGAAGAAGCTATTTGCTTTTAAATTTGTCAATATTATAATAAGGTTATAATATATAACACAAAGCAACGTTATTTAATGTTATTGAATATATTAATTAGCGGTTACATTAAAAGTCAAATATTCATTTTCATTTCCGAATTACCTAATTGTTGGTAAAAGTAACCACCCATTTAGAACGCTTGAGGGTGCTCTTTGATTTCCGCAAAGTGTAAGTTTAAGTGGGGTGCTCATTGTTTACTGGAATTTAGCTGAACTCTTAAATCTCCCAAAGAGGGTCAGCCAGGTTATCCTCCCCTACGCCTTCGGGGGTGAGGGGTAGAGAGGCTCTGCGTTGGCTCGAAATACGGACAGTTAGAGGGAGGCTCTGCACTCTTATTGTTTACGTGATCTGCCATATATTCTGGACCCTACCCTCCGAATCTTCCCCACCATGATAAGATATGTATGGTGTAGGTGTTTTTCATTTTCTTTTATGTCGAATCTAGTATGTAACAATACGTTTAAGCGTCAAGTCATAAAAAAAAGTATTTCTACTTCATAAATATCGAATGTGATAATTTGTTTTCAATAGTCTGAATTCATTTGTAATAATTTATTAATTTCTTACCTATCTACTTAATTATTCAGTTTTATTTTTAGCTATTAAGAAATACCTGACATGTTACTTAAAAAATAAGCTTGAAAGAAGATCTGTAGTCAAAAGAGGAAAATTGTTTACTTAACAATATTTAAAAATGTTAACTGTAATTGATATATAAAAATGACAATTCAAATAATCCAAATATATATGAGTCAAAATAATATTGAATTAAAATAAAATTATTACTACTCCCAAGAATCTTGGCAATATGGATGTTCAATAAGAAGCTTTACACAGTGTATAAAACGATTATTTCACATAAGTCCATTAATTGATTCGGCAGTCACATTGTGGTAATATCTAACCATTTTCAATTTTACCTGGTAATTACCACTATTTCAAAATAGAGGTGTTAAAAAAAAAACAAGAAAAAAAAAACTGATCATGAGCCCTGGAAATGTTTGGCGTTTCATATTACCTTCCAATAAAATGATGCTTCCTTACTGTTACCTAGTATGTTTTGATGCATTCAAGGTGCAAATCCAATGATTGAAAGTAATCAAATATATCTCATCAAAGATGAAGAAGAATATGGAAGTCTGGGCATTTACGGGGCTGACGACCGTCACAGGCCGGTTTAAATGATCACTTTACACAAGTGTAACATTCACCAACTTATCCATAATTGACAATCACACTACTCAAATTCTTGGAAGTTCTATATATGAACCTATTTTGAAACATTGTTCTTGAATCACTAGAACTTCACTAGAGACATCTATTGGTGAGATGAAAAGATGCTATTTATTACGCAGAAACTCTTTTATTAGTATGTGAGGTCCGAACCCTCAATTAGGACACACTCAAAATGTTGTAAATAAAAAAAATAACCTTGTTGTATTTGTGTAATACAACATTTAAATGTATCCCCTTTCATGACGTTATTCCCTCGATAAATTTTAATCAAGGGCAAAATTACGCGACAGCAAAGTTTACCCAAACTGGCATGTTGGTATGTATGTTATTTTATCAAACACGTTCCAACTACCCTAAAGTTTGTCCTACAATGCAGGTATCATTATGTCCAGTGAAGTGGGGAGACATGAGGCAGGAGGGAGAACTTTGTACCGAGTTTGAAATTGTTGTTTGGATACTTGGCCGCTAGAAGGAGTCACAATCTCCGAACGCCCGAGGACAGTTTCCAACATGAGAACGCTCTCAAACTCATTTCATGTAATAAATGTTACAAACCCCATTGGTTTCCCCTCAAAAGTCTCACTGGTAATGAGATGGCCAATTAAGATTTTATATCAGCTACTGCTCTACAAAAGACCGTGTAAAAATAGCGACACGGGCTAAAACAAAGTCTGTACAAAGCGCTAAATGATGAAAAGATCTTTTTTAATGTCTAATTTCTTTAAAGCGACTAATAAGAACGGCGAACGCATACATTTGTGAATAAATTACTAGGTTCATTTGAAGAAACTTTATTTGTGAAAAAATACTTGATTCGTTTGAAGAAATTGCGTGATTTTTTGTTGAACAAACTCAAATAATAGCACTGCAGAACTGTAACAAAAGTAATCTAAAGAAAGACGGGCGGAATTTCACAGCTGTGTATGGGGTTGGGAATGTTGATTATGTTTAATTTGCCGGCTACTTTTAATATTTGCTTCTAAGGAATCTGATATCGGATCTTAAAAATCGCATTTCTGTGTTTTAAATTATTACATGAATAAATAATTTTCAAAAATCAATTAAAAAAAATATTTAATCATTTTTAAATTTCAGTCGGTAAATACCACTATTTGTTTAAATCTGTTGTGATACGTGAAATGATACGTAATACAACGAAATACATGTCCTAATGGATTAAATTAAATTAAAATTAAATTAAATTAAGATTAAATTAAAAATGGATAGATATTATAACTTAGTGCCGAATCTATTACTGAAACTATATTAATTAAGTTAAGACTTTTTTTTGTGTTTATTTTCAAAACATAAAATATCCTAAAAAAACTTATTTTGAGATATTCTAAATAAGTATATATATTTACGAGATCAGCTCTTTTGAATTAGTGTTTAATACAATTTGAAATTTCAAACAAATCTAAGTAAATATTTGAAGTTGAACTCAAATTTGAACCAAGGAACTCAATAACTGAAAACCAACATGTAATACTTAATTTCTTAGATTATTTCTGGAGACTACTAAAAGTTTTAATATCAAAAGGTTAAAGCTGCACTGCAAAAGTTGTAACAAAAGTAGTCGCACGAATATTATTTAAGCTTTTAATTCGTTTGGTTATTATCGAATGGTTTTTAGGAGTGTTTTATAAACATTTATTTGTCCCTCAAAAAAGTTTTGTATCAAAAGTGCAAGTAAATATTGTGGTTGCATTGCATCATCATTTGCTCACTCAATGTCGGCTTATGAAAAAAATCATTAAAATGGACCTTTTCATCAATTTCTACCAAACTTCTAAGTTATGAAGTGAAAAATGGGACTGTATACTGGAGGTAATAAGGATTCGAGTTTAAATTCTCGAGCAAGAAGTATTTTGCTGTCATATTTTTTCTAGTGAGTGACTTCATGGCTGAAAATTAATTTTCAATTTATTGGAGCAAAATTATGAATTGAAAATGATAAACAATTTAAGATAGGATTACAGCAATAACTAAAGATGTACGTATACTGCTATGGATATATTATTTATGCATATAACACCTGCTAATTAAATACAAACTTACAAGTTCACTGAAGTTGAACGAAAATAAACTTTATAATTGAGTGCTTTAGTCCTTATTCGCAAACAAATTAACACAAGACGCCGTCTGAAAGGTCAATGTTCCCTATGTGTGGGAATTTCCACAAGCTTTTCAGGCGGCGCAACGTAATGGAAGCTCTTTGTATGAGGAACTTTTACATTCCGTGGCTAAAGGGGAAGCGACTAACATTATTACATGGAAAAATCGTGAGAAATTCTAGCAGGAGTGCTATCACAGAACCACGTGTTATATGTATTTACTATTTACCGCACTGAACGAAGAGGATTTATCCCTTTGTAACGCCCGAAAGGAGCCATTAAAACATAAATACTGCTACAAAAAGGAATTCATTTACTTACCGACTAGTTATTTCTTGGTACGGAGAGGTATATTTAAATGAATCATAAAGTTACCGAAACAAAACATTTAAAATAAAATGGGATAAATTATTTTCCCCAATGATTAGTTCTTAAGAACATTATTTCATAAATTTGATAAATGTTTCAAGCAATAACTCATTTATTGTATTATTTTAAATGATCGATTTTGTACAAAAAATAGACAGTAATATTTTTTTACTGCTCGTCATATTATGAAACAGCTATTATTATTTATTGATTCGGCATTAACTTTGTGGAATGACATTAATGACATAACATTAGTTTTAATTTGTACCAGAAGATGAAAACAATTGTAGTTTTCGAAACTAGTCGTAAATAAAAATAAAACTCGATAAAGTGGATTATTCAAGTGTTTAATTTTAATAAAATGAAACAGCTTTAGGCATAAGTAAAAGAAATAAGGCTAAATATTTTATCTCAGTATATCAATTTGTAATAATATATTAATTTCACACAAGAGGTTGTTATGAAGTATATGGTATGTTAAACATGTTTAAAAACAAAAAAATATTTTAATTAGTTTATTTATTTTGGTTCATTTTAAAAATGAACCAAAATAAATAAGAGATAAAAAAAACTTATTTATCTTGGCTTTGAAAAAAACTTGGATTGCACCTTGGTTTCTGTAATAAGCGATCAAACACTACATTAATGCAATGCAGAATCTTACACCGTAGATATAATGGTAATCAATAAAACACCTGTGTATTTTATTCTTAAGTAAAGAAGAATTATTAATAATTTTTAAGTATGACTTAATAATGGGGTACCTACAATAATGACATGCGATACGATAAATAATTGTAAAAAAAACATTCTTTACAGATTTGTCGCTAAGATCGGGTCAAGGTTTCAATAAATATAATGGAAGAAAATAGGTGAATGAAAATTTGTGTGTGAATCCAATGTGAAGAAAAAATATTACTAAGTGAATGAAAATTTGCATGTGAATGCAATGTGAAGAAAAAATATTGGATACTGAGATTAAAATTTTCTCACAAACTTTTAATTTTTTAATAATTTTTTTTTAAAAACATTTCATTTGATTTTATTATGACACGTACATAAGATATGTAAAAATCAATAAAAACAAAATGTTATGTAACAAAAGAACTCTTTAAAAAAAGTTAATATTACACTATGTATAAAGTGACCACCTTAATCAGGAAATAGAAGGTCATACAAAATACCCATAATTTCATAACCAAATACAAAATCCGTTTTCTAATACAAGAAAAAAAGTCACAAAAAATATTCAGAAAAAAGGAATTTTCCTCAAATAATATTTCCCTCGAAAAATAATAATAGAACCAAAAACAGATAATCCCAAGTTTAATTTAGAAACAGCCCCCTTCGGCGGTGTCAAAAAGATTTTTCTCAGTCCATTTGAAATTTCATTATTCGTCTGTGAAGCCAAAAATTATATTCCTTTATTACGCGGTAGATTGAGTTTGTTGGAATCGTGTTACACTCGTATTAAGCCTACGTAAATCTAGAAAATGGTGAAAAAAGCTTTTCCTAAAGGGTATAATGTTACATTTCAAAAGTATTCGCTTCTTGTTATTATTTCAGAGAAAAAGCGAATGTTTTTTACTGACGAAAAAAAAGTCTCGTCTTATTTTGGTAAAAAAAACGTATCATCTTATTTTGTTTATTTCATTAATTTAAGCATTATTTACAATACAGTATTTAAAAATCTATGTTTTAAGAATTCGGAGCGCAGGATTAATAACCTTGGCTTAATATAACTGACGATCAAGATAACGCGGCTTCGATTCGATGGGGTTACTTATGTACCATTGGCTGTGGATATTGTCTTTATGCCATTTTATGGCAAAAAGACAATTGGCATATAGGCATTAAATCTGGATTATGCTAAAATAAAAACGAAAATGATATTTTCTGGCGTTACTCATGTATGTGATTATAATCCGGGATTCGGATCTCACATTCTAATAAAAGGGTTTCTGCTCAATGATAAAGCTTCTTTTATTCTCACCAATAGATGTCTTTAGTGAAGTTCTAGTGATTCAAGAACAACGATTCGAAATTAGTTCACATATAAAACGTCTAAGAATTTGAGTAGTGCGATTGTCAATATAGGGTAGAACTGATGAATGTTACACGTGTGTAAAGTGATCACTTAAACCAGCCTATGACGGTTGCCAGCCCCGTAAATAACCAAACTTCCATATTCTTCTTCACCTTTGATGAGATCTCGAAAAACAATACATACTAACTAATTTGAGGTTAATATAAATGTTACATAACTCGACTTTCGATGTTTTTCTCGTCAAATTTAACATTTAAATTAATCTAACAAATGCTGACGTTACACATCGTTTATAAACACGAATCGCAGATTCATTAAGATTATTAAAATATTTTTTTCCCCTAGTAAATTCAGAGTAATTATAATTATAGTACAAGGAAGATACAGGAAACACGTGTATAAAATCAGGCTGGTAACTTAATACCATATTAAAATGATTAATTGGATCAAAGGAGCTTCATATAATTTATTCACGCATGTAGCGAATACTACTTACACTCTAAATTACACGTGTATTTTATCTGATACATTGTGTATTCATACTGGCAGCGATATAACAGTTTACTTTATGAGTTAATTAAAGGTTAGGTCAATCAACAAGTAATACCTTGTGATGAAATATTGTCATAAACATTTCATAAATGCGTCGAATTCGAGAATGACAAAGCTTTTTCAATAGTACGTTTTTCAAATTAGTTGCTTTACTAAAAATTCTCAACAACAACATATACGAGTATTTTTACTATAAGGGTAGTATTAAAAATGAGAAGAACATATTCTCGTTATCTTTATAAATTAAAATAAACGCATACGTTTGGTCAGAATTTTAAATAACTTTAGATGATTCACGAATTGCTTTAAAAGTATGACTTGAAACGTTGCTTTTGAATTTGTGTTTTTATTTTAAGTACCTTGCGACTGGTGTTTTAATCTATGAGGACAATATGTAAACACATGTTTTTTTAAACAGGGTTTTTACAAGAATGGCAGTGCCATCTGTTGAATGTAATAGGAATACTAAATACTAAATACCCGCAATAAAAAAATCACATGGTGGACTGGTGCTTCTTGACAGCTACTATCACTTGTTGAAAAATTTTTATTCCATATTTCGCTCACTCCTTTCAAGAACGTCATTTATCAAAAACCAACAATTTTCAGTTGTGCATGTTTTCGGAATGCCCAGAAAAGGTACTATATCCCAACAAAAGTGGCATATTTTTAACTTAATATTTACCGGCTACAGGGCAGAAAGTGTTGTTTTTGCATTTTGAAGAAAATGTACTGTTGAATAATTTTTTTAAATACACTAAATATTTTTCAAATGGAGAAAAAACCTTTAGGTTTTACCTAAAAAGATCTATTGCACAATAAAAAGTTCAATAAGTAGCTTGATATTTATTTTTAAAACATTTTATTATATTTTTAAACTTGAAAAACGTTCTCCTGAAAAATAAAGTTTTTTGAAATAAGACGTTCTTGAAAGGAGTGAGTGATTTGTTTTATGGATTATATTTTATTTATGATTTAAATTGCTTCATAAACATTGACAAATTAAACAAAATTTAAATATGTTTTTTCTATTTATTTCTTTAACATTTAACTAGACAGAAATTCCAGAAATACGGTTGTCAACCAAAAGTAGAATGGTGAATGTTGCACAATGAAGATTTAAAGTTTCACTTAAAACAGCTAAAGTCATGTCATAAGCCCCATAAATTATTCCCATCACACTTAACTGCTTTATCCATGTTGAGGTGTCAGTGAAAATTTAAGTAAAACATACTCATTATAGGATATGAATGGACTAATAATTTATTTTTAGAAATGCAGTTATTTAAGTATGTACTCACTATTTGGTTAAAAAAACATTATCTGCGAAAAACGTTCAAGAAAAAAACATTAATTTATTCGCCGTACTGGCAAATTTCCTTTCCTTTTACAAAAAATGTTGTTTCTTAACCCCCCTACCTATATTTATTAACCTATATATACACCTTAATATATTTTTATTCGTTAGTTTTAATTTGTACCAGAAGATGAAAACAATTGTCGTTTTCGAAACTAGTCGTAAATAAAAATAAAACTCAATTAAGTGTTTAATTTTTAATAAATTAATTTATTCTGTTTTTGCAATAACAATTATGCTTCTTTGGCACGACAAGGACCCAAAACATAATCGTTATAATTTTAAAACACAGCCCAGCAATAAAGATATGGACAACGTCATGTAACGTATTACATATTTTCATAACATTTTTTAATATCATCACGTAGGCGCTTACATGAATAATTCATGCGAAATGTAAGTGTAAAAGTTTCTTCCACGGCTAAAATTCGGGTTACGAAAAACTGTCTTCGCTTTTGTGATTAAAATTTCGGGTTACGAATAAAATTTTATGTGACGAACAGGAAGTCACTTACTTCGCGGATTGAGATCTCGGAGGAAAAAATAGCTTTATAGACAGAAAAAGCAAATGTCTCTAAAGCCTCGATCAACGTAATGTGCCCAAAATGAAGTCTAATTTTTATTAAAAAAAATTAGAATTCTTTAAAAAAAAAAATGTAATTCATTGATTATATTCACATATTAAGCCCTGAGCTTGACACTAACATTATAACATAGATTTAGATTGATTTGGTCAACAAAACTATGTTTTTTCAAAAACAATATGGAAGACGAGTCTCCTTCCGATAAAAATTTTTTTTCACATGTAATTCGTACGTTTTATAAATTTATTTTTATTTACTACTAATATAAGTGTAAATTTTCGTTTTCTCAAAATCTTAAATTCACTTAATTAATTCACTGATTGCTTAAAATAAAAATAAAAAAAACGTTGCATTTGGTTATGAATGTGTTTTTAAATATCTGTGATAGGTCAACGTGTTTTTTTTTAAAACTATTTGACCGCAATGGCAGCTTCATCTGTTGACGAAACAGCAATACAAGCAATACTAGACATTTTTCATGGTGAACAACGTGCTTCTTGGCAGATGCTGTCACATTTTCAATGTTTTCGATTGCATTGTTGTTCCTTAGATTTTTAATAAACTTTTATTGTCAAGTTTACTTTTACTGCTTTACAAGCATTATGAAATGAAACATTTAAAAAATGTGTGTTTTATGTTTTTTTCTATTCCATTTCCCTAGTATGACCCAAAGTAACACGTGATGATATACAGGTAGTACATTATATAAATACACGTTAAACAGTTTTGCCATTTACTATTTTATACGTTTATAAAGAATACATTCTTTTGAAACCTTTTTATGCGAGTATTTAAAAAATAATAAAAATGTCTCAGTTGAGGTTTTAGCATGACATTGTTATTGTTTCATTACCAGAATGTATTTTTTCTCTTTTTTTACGAAACATTCTCATTAAATAAATAAATTAAAACCTCGAAGAATTATTATCAAACGAATAAATCTAATTACTCGCGGTTTCATTAATTTTGTTGAACTTCCTTTCATTTTTATTTTTTGGTAATTTTCAAATTAAGAAGACAATTATGAAGATTATTAATAAAATGAGTTTTTATAAATTATCAATTTAAATATATTGATAAAAATAATACTTCAAAATATAAAACACAGTAAAATTTTGATTAAAATTGGTTGAACTTTATAATGGAAAAACCCTGTGAAATAATTTGTACAATACACTTAAATCAACATATTTATGTTTATAAATTTAAAAGTAATCTAAATTATTATACTAACCATAAAACCCAAAGAAATAAATGCTTCACTTTTGAATATTTAAGTTCCTTTGAATCAAAACCCAACTTTTTTTAAGGAATGAGTTTCGAAGAAAAACCCAAAACATCTACAAATTAAAAATAAAAGAATTTTGTATTAAGTTTTTTACGGTAATCTCTACTGACATCAAAAAGTTATTGATGTTAAAAAATAGAAGTCTTGATATTTACTTAAGATAGGACTTAACAGGACAGATTTGACTGACTAACGTGACCGTTCATTATACTTCAAATATTCACCAATATCGAGTTTTTGGATAATTTGAGCTCAGAGGGTTTATTTTTATTGTTGCCGTTGTAAATACATATATGATGGCATGCTCAAAAATAATTTCGTGTAATAGGTGTCATTTGTGTCTCAAGAGCGTCATTTTGACACCATGATAAAGATAAGTAAATTTGACACACTATATGGAAGAACTCGGAGCTATGATTTTAAGGTACTTTAAGAAAAAATGTTTAAAATGATACAATTAACAAGTGTTTATTTAAATATTGACGTAATCATTTTCAATAAATTGTACTTTAAAATTTTTGTATTTTAAAATGATGATCAACCGCTCCGATAAATATGAGTACTTGTATAAAGCATTTCGACAAATTGCTAAAATCGGCTTGAAACTGTGAAAGTTTGTGAAAGTTTTCAACAGTGATGTGACAATGAACCTCAAACGTCAAATTTACATGCAACGTATCTGACCTGCCAAGGCTTACGGGGTGGAGACATGGACCCTTATCAAGCAAACCACTCGGCATCTCCATAACAACGAAAATAGTAAAAAAACTCGGGTTGTGGTCCAGTGGTTAGTGCTGCTGACTCTTAGTCAGGGTTTCTAGTTTCGAACTCATGCTACCAAAACTTGAGACCTGTTTTAGTTCGTGTCAATTAGGCTTACAAAAAACATGAAATTGTTATTTTTGTAAACAACAAGAACACTGATATTTAAACATTTTGACATCTTAACATACAAATGTGAAGACGAATATGAATATCTGTCCATTTACAGGTCTTACTACTAATCATAGGCTGGTTTTAAGTGATCACTTTGCACACTGCTCAAATTTTCGGAACTCTTATACACACACACACACACACACACACATATATATATATATATATATATATATATATATATATATATATATATATATATATATATATATATATATATAAAATATATACATGATCCATAACCACTTGAACATGGGCAACTGATTATTCAGAGATTATGGGGACGACACGCCATAAGAACCTCAGCGTTCTGAGAATTGGTCCCATAGATAAAGTCACCACATATGATTTCATTGTACTTAAGAAAACCATAGGAGGTTTAAATACCAATGTACTCGTATAATCATCATAAACATGCGTAAAAACAAAAAAAAAAAGTACATACAAATATGTAGTTAATACAAATATTGACATTTTAACATAAACACGCACGGACAGAATCGATATGAAAATGTGAAACACTCCATCTAAAATACGTTATTGATTGAATTACCTAACGTCCAAGTGACTCTGAAATCTAGCTACGGCTTATGCAACACCGTTTATCATGTCCCTACTCAGGCTTCAACTTTAAAAGTTTCATAGCCTATGCCTACTCGTGAGTGGATTTACTCTTTATGTTTAAAGTTACTATAATTTCATGTAATTCATGAGTGAAAATTCTAGGCAAAAACACTCGCTACGTTATTGATCGTGTTGTAGCTATTTTACTTACGTTTTACAAATGTTATTGTGAATCTTAAGAAAAAAAAACATCGTACTTACGAGTTTGGATTCAAATGGTTAACAGAGTAAAGGTCAACCATAGAATTTGATAAAAAAGTAAAAAATAAATGTATGCAATTTGAATACCAACGAAATTTTATTGTAAAAAGAATCACGAGGTTTTAGCTAAAAAAAAATAATTCACTATGTTTTTAATGTGTCCAAATACTTGTTCACAAACCTGGGTTTATTTCACTTATGAGATATTTTCCAACCACAGATCGCTCCAGTGAACTGATATGTACAGTATCTTATGATTAACGTAGGAATTTCTTAAAAATGAGTAGTGGAGTTATCAATCACGGGTAGAATGGTGAGTGTTGCAGGTGTGTAAAGTGTTCATTAAACCAGCTTATGACAAGTCATAAGCTATGTAAGTATCCAGACTTCCATATTCTTCCTCACTTTTCTATGTTGGGATATTAAAAATGTAATAAAATATTTCAAATATCTTGTGAAATAATGTATGAAAAAATAGGAAATTTTACACTTAAAAATTTAAGAAGAAAAAAATAGGTCTTCAGTAGTTAAAATTCCATAACATCGATAACTTATGCGATAAATCATTTTAAATTACAAGTACATACTTTGATAATTATTTTTTTATATTATGTTTTTAATTTATCACCTCAGACGCCAATCGTCACCAGCGATATGTGGTAATTATATTGTTTAATGTGAAGTGAAAATATGGTCACGAACGGGTATTTAACACAGTTTAAAAATCGCTTTCATGGTCTACTTACTCGTTATAATGCAAGGCACTACCGTAGTATGTGTAAAGAATCATATTTTATGAACGTTTGCAAAAATTATAAGTTATGATGTAGATTTAAAAGGGTTATGATATCCTATGATCTTTAAAGGATGAAATGAAGGGATAAAAGTTTTATATGGAAAAATATCGGAGTACGTAAGCTTTGATAAATAGATTTGTCTACTGAAGGCGAACAGTATAGCCGAAGACAAATTGTCAGAACGTGAGGAAACTTTGGCACAATCTACATACACACATATGTACGTATATTGCGTACTATGTGCTTAACCCTTAACGGAAATAAATATAATACTTGTCATAAATCGCCCTTTTCTAACGCTCCATTTTAAAGAAAAAATTACATTTAATATTGATTTTAAAATAAACTTGTAGGTTATTTTTTCAATATTCGCGAGCTTTTATTTGAATTTGATGCAAATTTGGAAAATTTATATTAAAGGTAAAATATTTTTTTTTTTTTATAATTTACCAACATTCAATTGAATACTGAGCCACGATTAATATTTTAAATATTTTGGTATTAGTTATTTTTAATATTTTAATATTTTATTCATTTTTTTATTTTTAATATTTTATTAATATTTAAAGCAGTATTTTTATTAAAAGGTGGTTTATATATGACAATAAGAATAAGAAAGAACTTGAAGTAAGTGAAAAATAAAATAAAAATTTAATCAATTATAATTCTGCAGATAAATTGCTAGTAATTGCCGAATAGGAGTTATTCATTATATGTTATCCTTATTACACAATAAATTTTAAAATTGTTATAAAATCAAATTAAATTAAAAATATAAAACAATTGTATATTACTCGTACTACTATGGGTTAAAATGATATGAAATCGATATAAAATTAAGTTAACCATATAAAAATAATCATTTGTATACTTCTCGTATCACTTTGGATTATTAATGTAAGCACGATTAGTTTCGAGAACTAAAGATGTTTTCATCGAAAGGTTTATTTTGTGTTTATAATTTCAACAGTTTGTAATTTCACCCTTTGATGAGAACATCTTTAATTCTCAAAACTAGTCATGTTAACAATAATAAACTCTAAAGTAATCTACATAATTTTGAGTGTGTCCAAATACTTGTTCACAAAATCTGGATTATCTCCAATTACAGGAGTTATTTTCATATATATTTTTAAAAACAATATCAAAAGTAATCGTTTATAAGTGATAAATTTTTATATTTAAAGCATAGAGTTTTTTTTACAAATATAAATAACATAAAATCAATCACAAAATAACTGCTGAATCAATAAAAAAAAATATACATTGTTTTGAATGCATTTGAGTACATCTTAAAACGAAATTCACCTTAAAATATTTTAATAAGAACGGCTGCCAAATGACATTAAGTAAAGTAAATTTAATTAATTATATTTTAATTACAAATTCTCGATCGCAAAGGAAGAGAACAATTAAATCTTTACCTTACATTAAACATTTCCATCTCTCTGATTCTAGGTCCGTTTACTTGAAAATTCTGTTAGAGATAATGAAAGATGATTGTTGCGAGTAATTATAGACCTTTAGTTTCTGAATACCTGTTGGAGAAACTGATACTCTGAATTCAACTGATCAATGATAATTAGGGATATTCATTCTCAACGTTGAAAAGCGATGAAAGATACAACAAAATGCCATGTAATGATTCTAATTAAAATTTCAATAGTAAACTTTTATGTAGTTAAAGATGAGTTCAATAATATATATTTTTACTGCAAAAACTATTGTTTAAATAATAATTTTCTTATTTATTTTTCATTGAATGTAAAAAATTATATTACATAACAGTAAAAGTTATTAAATAATGATCTATTAAGCACATAACGCTTACTCCTTTCAACAACGTCATTTATCAAAAAACCTGATTTTTCAGGACATCGTTTTTAATGTTTAAGAATATAATAAAATGTATTAAAAATAGATATCAAGCCACTTATTGAACTTTTTACTGTGCATCAGATCTTATAAGGTAAAACCTGAAGGTTTATTATCCATTTGAAAAAATATTAAGTAAATTTTAAAAAAATATATACACAATACATTTTCTTCAAAATGCAAAAACTGTAAAGGGCAAATATTAGGTTAAAAATATGCCGCTTTTGTTAGGATATAGTACATTTTCTGGGCATTTCGAAAATATGCACAACTGAAAATTGACAATTTTTGATTTATGACGTTGTTAAAAGGAGTGAGCGATATATAAAAAAATGATTATTTCACAATATTAGTCTCATGTCCAAATACTTGTTCACAAATAAAGGTTTCTCCACTTAGGAGTTATTTGAAATGTTTGAAATCTCAACATAGATGAAGAAGAATATGAAAGTTTTTAATAACCAGACTTTAATACCATCTTCTTCATCCAACTTAAGATGTCAAAAATGTAAAATAAACGCATATTTGGGAGAAAGCATGTGGACACACTATTAATATTGTGAATAAACGATAAGTCAGAGTATAAGCTACATAAAAATTGAAATTCACGTTTTCAGCCGTTTCCCAGTTTGTAAAATAATCCAGGTTTGGATCTTGCATTCGAATACATAAAGGGTTGTCAGCCTCATAAAAGCTTTCTAAATCTAATCATAGATGGTCGTTGTGAACGCATTCATGGAACGTCATAAGATTGCATGACTTCAAAAATAAATTAGTAGGGTGGTTGTCAATCATGGGTAGAATGTTGAATGTTACAAGTGTGTAAAGTGATTAGTTGGCCAGCCTATGACAGTTCGTTATTCCTGTAAATAAACAGAATTTAATTTTTTTATTCATCTTTAATTAATTCAACATTACCCTGGACTGGTACCCGAAGCAGAGGCTGATCAGCTTTCCTTCGTGTGTTAACGATCAAGATAACACTGCGTTTATATGATGCAGTGCCCTATGCACCATTGGGGTGCGGATAAGGGTTCGAACGAACTCTATTTGGTAAAAATAATAGGTACTAAGCTGAAAACTATATTGGTAGTAATATGAGTACATTCATATTGTATATGAAATAATAAGTTTAACTGTCCGAATTAATAATATCATTCCGTATAAATTGATCGGAAGACTTGAGTTGGGTATAATACTATGCCTGTTCTTCTTTAATCAAACTGAAAGCCTATAAGGATTAGATTTAATGGAGATGATACCAGACTTATAAAATGGCTTATCTCTTGAAGCGGAAAGATACTTAACTCCGAGAAGCTGGGCAAAAAATGACTCATGTTTATTTTTTTTACTGAATCAGTTATCTCGATAGCTCATATTTGATTTATACTTGTATAACCAGGATCAGTACCTATAAAGTAAGATAAAGTGTTGTATTGGAATTTGTCCGCCTCCATAGTGTAATGGTCAGCACGCTCGACTATCATTCTGGTGGTCCCGGGTTCGATTCCCAGGGGGGGGTCAAATATATATAAGTGATTTTTTCACTCTAATATTTATTCAATATCGCCCTGGACTGGTACCTGAAGCGGATGGCTGATCACCTTTCCTTCATGTGTTAACGATTAAGATAACACTGCGTTTATATGCAGTGCCCTATGCACCATTGCGGTGCGAATAAGGGTTTGATGATGATTGGAATAGGAACTGTAATTTTTTTATTTGACGTATTTATTTACATTTATTCAAAACCGTAAGGCGCCAGCCTCTAAGGCTCACATGAGAAACACATTTAACATAATAAATAATTAACAAGAATTAACTTAAAATTCAATAAATAATACTAAAAACAATGATTTTTTGACATCTTAACATACACGACGAAGAATATGGAAATTTGGGTATTTAGAAGGCTTACCACCTGTTATAAGCTGGACACATTAAGTGATCACTTTACACACGTATAACATTCACCGTTTTACCTATATTTAACAGTTACATATCGCTCATTCCTTTCAAGAACGTCATAATAAAAAATCGTCAATTTTCAGTTGTGCATGTTTTCAAAATGCCCAGAAAATGTACTATATCCCAGCAAAAGAGGCATATTTTTAACTTAATATTTACCGGCTGCGGTTGTTTTTGCATTTTGAAGAAAAGGTATTGTTAAATTCTTTTTTAAATATACTAAATATTTTTCAAATGGAGAAAAAACCTTCAGGTTTTACCTACAAAGTTTTGTTGCATAGTAAAAAGTTCAATATATGGCTTGATATTTATTTTTAATGCATTTTATTATATTTTTAAACTTTAAAAACGTTCGTCTGAAAAAAAGTTTTTTGATTTATGACGTTCTTGAAAGGAGTGAGCGATATAAAAACAGTAGAGAGCAGCAAGTAAAGGGGGTCTAGATGATATCATCCGTTGGGTGTACATCTCGGACTGCATCTATCTTTTTGTGGATTTTATGTATTTTTTTTCTTTTGAGTTACAAATGCGCTACCAGAATTCTCATGATCATTAGCGTAGCAGAGCGGGTAATGAGTTAACACGTCCCCCCCATAAATATTAACGAGGTACGGCATATATAATTTATAGGTTTAGCCTATATATTCTTTGTGAATATTTTTTTTTATTAAAATACTTGAGATTGTCAGTCAAAAAAGAGTCGATTTGTCGTGTTGTTATAGTTACTGTCCCGTTAATTTTTTTTTCCTTTTGGACGTTGCTTATTACAATTGACGTTGTTCATATTACAATTTGTATTAAACAACGTTAAAATTATAAATTTGCGATTTGGTTTCGGGAATATAGAAAATTATAGAAGAATATGGAGTTCGTTCACTTTTAGTCATTGATCAGATAGACTTTCTGAGATTTTGCCCAAAAAAATAAATAAATAATACTTTGTAGACTTAAATTATTATTTAACTAGTAAAACGAATGTTATCAACAAAAAGATGTTCGATAAACATTGTATTTTACCATTTACTCTACACAACTAAGAACATTTCCGAGATGGTTGTTTCAGTATGTTTATGAAATCAATTTTCCAAACTAAATAACAATTCATCGAATTCGAATGTGAAAGTGAATATTATTTTAAATTGAAAGAAAAAAATAGCGTTGAAACAATGAGTCATAAATGAACAGAGGGTTAATGTTAAACGATCAATGAACTAACAAATTGCTTTACCATGTAACGTAATTAGTATTTTATCCCCAATTAACAAATTCAAAGCGAACCGTATGTAGAACGTAAATTGAATGACAAGCGAAAAGTACGTCCGTAACAATAATGTTTTTCTGTGGGTTTCAGTGATGACTGGCAACCGAGAGACTGTTTTCAGGCAGGCCTATTTTTTCAGAGAGCTGTTTTTCAAATTTTCAGAAGGCTGTGAAAATGGTGGATTAGCCGGCTCGAGATCTTAATCTACCGCTTGTCAAATACTTTTATAGCCTTCATAATCGCGGGATTTAGGGGGTGTTGATTTGACAAACGATTTTCTCGGGCACGTCATATCGTGAGAAATCTGAATTCTGAACGAGGGTGGCTAATGATCGCTTTTTGGTACCGAGGTTCTCACGTCAAGATTCGTAAAAAGGAAGTTATTTGTTTGAGGAGTAATACTGCCAAATTTTGGTAATTAGATATAAAAAATCATAATGATTTACTTTACATTGTTTTTGCAGATCTGTGCAGTTTTTTTACGTGTATATTACGTATATGTTAACAATTGAAATGTCGTTATCAGTTGATAAATTGCTTATGAGTGAGGTTTGAGCCAGATCACTAATTCATATTTGAAATAATTAAATTCATTGAAATTACGATAATTTGTTTATAGTATATGTATAGAATATGCGTTTTTTTACTTCATATATATATATATATATATATATATATATATATATTTATTTATTCGATATTTAATTAAAAATAAACACCGTCAATGCGATGCAGTGTCATATGCATAAATAATTATTTTATAAGATATATTAAATTATTATAGCTAATATAAATAAATTAAAGGGAAAGATTCATGTGATGTTTGATATTAATACAAAACAGAATTCAATTCTTAAAAAAGAAAGATGATATATTCTGATAATGGCGTGACGAAATAGTAAAAATGAGCAAACGAAAAATAACGGTATATTGTCATGAAATCTATTATATAGAAAAATTATATTTCAAGGAAACACAGAATTGTCAACTTTTGTCCATCAATGAATATTAAAATGTTATGAAAAAACCAATATCCTAATATTTATATTTAACAAATGCGTGATAAAAATATCGGAGTAATCGTTTTATTCATGTAAAGCCCGAAAGGGGTGATAAGAGAGGTTGTTAGAGACCATTGTGACTATAAGCACTGTAATGATTTTTATATTGTTGGGATGTTCTTAAAATAGGATATAAAAGTATACAAATGATTGATTTTATTCCACATAATGTTTGAAACAAAACTGGATATATTTTTTAAACATGTATAAATTTGACAATAATCTATTATCATTAAAAATCGGAAAAATGTATTGTATTATGTACGAAATATTTGTATATAATTCCTCTAATATCACACAAATCACTTGTTTCTGAGAAATTTGGAAACCATAATGGATTTTAATACCATTCCAGCACTTGAAAAAAAATTTTTAGCAGCTTTTTTCTCAAAAAACTATCCTTGATAATTAAATTTAATTACTTCCTATATAACTCCATTAGTACTTAACATCAGTGTACTATATATATATACAATGTCATGTTTTTATTTTATTTTATGAAATGCTCAATGCTTATTATTTTACTTATAAATATGTATTTTTATTATAATATCCCGATAAAAATTTAAATGAGACTTATCGACGGAAAAATGTATAATTTTTTCAGTTAATAAAAAAATACGTATGAGTATTTTGATAAACAGATCTTTAAATAAGTTTACACGTATTTCTGAAATAAAGATAAAATAATTTGATTCCCGTATATTTTCTTATAAATGTAGATAAATTCATAAAGTTCGAAGAATAGTAAAAAGGCACACGATTTATTTTCGTAACGAATATTTAAAATTAATGTTCTTTTTATACATCGTTTGTATAGGGAGTAAGTCTCCTCAAAGCTCAAAGCTTCGCGCAGCAGTTATGGAATTTTTAATACACCCCTTTGAAAAAGTTTGGGAGCTCTTGAGTTAGATCAATGTTAGTAACAAGATTGATGTTTGGGAACCAGTCAATCTCATGCTTATTTATAAGACTCAAACTTTCTCTGAATATATTGTTGCCGCCTGAATTTGCAAAGTAAATATTTACATAATTGTAAAACCTTTTTTAAATCGAATTAAAACTTTGGTTTGTGCTTAAGCTAACTGAAACATCTTCCAAAGTATTTGAATAAAATTCATTTAAATATTTTAAAACATTAGAATAACACTGGCTTCAAATCCATTTCATAGCTGTTCATTACATTTTTGAAGAAAATTTGAATTCACAATTTTGAAGTATTGTAGAATGAATATCTTGAGTATGAATATCTTTCATTCTTTGTCTTTAAAAAAATCTTTTCTAAATATCAGCCATCGCAAGGGTCACTTACTTGTAAAATATTTAATTGTTTAAACAGTCATAAAATTTTCATGGATATTCTCTATTTTTAAAGATTGTCTACAGATAGGAGAGTATGGAAAGGGGAAAAATATTCCCACACCAATTGATAATAATTATTTTTTTGTAACATTAATTTTTAATTTATTGAATGTTTTTTGCACATACTTTATGGCATATAAAAAAAACTTATAAAATAAAACTAAAACTTATATTTAAGACTTCACCATGAATATTTTACAACTTTAAGCTTCGTATGTGTCTTATCGAAACCGGTGGGAAAAATACCAAAAGTAAAAGTTTTAAAACATCGTAGTTTTAGTGTATAAAGTAATGTATAATTAACAGGATTTGATTCATTTTTACACTCGAGCGTTTATTCAACTATATCACGACGCCTGTCCATCATTCGTTCAAATTTCGTACTTTACTATTAATTTCCAATTTATTGATTTGATATGCTTATTGTTAAGTACACATCGCTAACTCCTTTCAAGAACGTCATAAATCAAAAAACTTGATGTTTCAGGATAACGTTTTTAAAGTTTAAAAATATAACACAATGTATTAAAAATAAATATCAAGCCAGTTATTGAACTTTTTACTGTGCAACATTTCTTTTTAGGTAAAACCTGAAGGTTTTCTTCCCATTTGAAAAATATTTAGTTTAAAAAAAAATAATTAAACAATACATTTTCTTCATAATGCAAAAACAACACTTTCTGCCATTTAGCTGGTAAATATTAAGTTAAAAATATGCCTCTTTTGCTGGGATATAGTACATTTTCTAGGCATTCTGAAAACATGCATAACTGAAAATTGACGATTTTTGATTTATGACGTTCTTGAAAGGAGTGAGCGACATGTCGTTCAAATTGTGCTAGAATTCGTAAAAGCGTTCACTTTGTGCAATACTCGATTTCAATTGGATTGCATTATTTTCTCGCTCCATTATTCCTCTCGAACTTACAAAAGTTTGAACGAACGAAACCTTCGCAGATTCCGTATTGTATCCAGTCTTTGAATGGGAAATAATTTCCAACACCTTTTCCAACCGAAACTCCATCGAACTTCTCCCAAAGTTGTAGCCTTTCTTGCAGGAATAAAATTTCTGTTACATGAGTTTCGCTTTACTTTTGATTGGTTCTTTGCGACGAATAAAACTGTACTACTTTTGCAATGAAAAAACAGCTGTAGGAAGAGTAATTCTTGACTCCAACGAACATCTTTTTAAAGAAGTTGAGAGTTTTATGCGACTCAGAAGTCAGACAAGAACCCAATATAAATCTAAAATATGTACTTCCTTATTTTTTTTTACAAAAATGTTAATAATATAAGTATAGAACCACTCATCGAGATTTTTATGTCTACCGGTTTCGAGACGTACACGTATCTTCGTCAGGACAATCACTACCATATCATGCAAATACTACTACCCTTCACTACTATAGGACTATTTACACACTTTAAACTAAGCAAAATGTTTAACACATGCGATTTTTGGTCGACCCGAAGACCAACATGCACTAAAGGTTTCAGCACAAACATGCGTTACAAGCCGAGGTAAACATGCACTTGTGCATGTTTGACCAAAAATCGCATGTGTTAAACATTTTATGTAGTTTTGAGTGTGTAAATAGTGCTATGGTAGTGAAGGGTAGTATTATTTGCATGCGTGGTAGTGATTGTCCTGACGAAGAGACGGGTACGTCTCGAAACTAGTAGACATAAAAATCTCGGTGAGTGGTTATTTACTAAAATTATTTACATTTTAATAAATTACTTAAAATATTTGTTAATTTACATGTATGTGATTAATTAATAAGTATTTGAACTAAAGTGAATGAAATAATAGAAAATATTTAATTGGAAGTAAATATAAGGTTAAATGAGGTTATTGACGTGATCATTTTGAGTTATTAAAATATTATATCACACTCCGTCATCGCTTTACTGGTCGATTACAGCCGATGATGTAAAAATAATATATTTTTAGCCATTGTAAAAACAGAAATACAATCATTTAGTCCTCTGATTTCACTATATTACAAAGAATACGTGCGGCGTTGGTTACTCATATAACTTTGCAACAAATAAGAGTACAATATTAAGTGTTTTGAGCATATCGTAATCGTACAGGGGAAAGTAACCAACTAACAAAACGTAAAATATTCAGGTGGGCCATTAAAGTCACTTTAGCTTGGCTAGAAAATAAACTTCAATGTAGTTAGTAATTTTTAACAAGTCACTGTATTATACTTCCAAGTTAAAATTAGCTTTGAGATTTTTTGAGGGCAATATTAAGCTAGTAAGATATCAAACAGTCAATGATCACGTTTTTGTAATAAATGCACTTGGTCACTTTCTGTTGTATGAGTACGATATTTGTATAAATATTCAATGGTTTATATTCGTACTGAATTTCAAATGAATGTAGAGTACCTATATTTATAATTTCATTTAAATTTAAATATAAATTTAAAGAAATGAAATTGGAGATATGGCTTTCTTAGAGAGATATTAAATTTTTACCGAATATTTTTCGAGAAATCATTGCAAATTTTTCTACAAATATTATTTTTTATTGTAAATATACGAAGATAGCATAATATAAGAAAAAAACATATTTATATTTGATAACTAAGGTAACGTCTGGCAGTTTATGGTGTGGGAATGGACGCCGAAGTAGCCTATGGCAAATTAGAAAGGAAGCCAATGGTAGCCCCTCCAGTCCACGGGGATTACGGGGAAATTGGATGGAGATTGTAAAACATACCGACCACACTTCCGTTAATGGAAATTTCAACATTCAATTTGCTGCGGTAAGATGAGAGAGCTTTGAACATTGAGTAGAGCAGCTTCTCTCAGGACAACTGGAGCCCGTCTGAAACTACTAGACCGATGTGACTGATCAAGCAATCATATTTGTTATTTGTAGAATCGGTAGGAGAGAAGACGATCAGTAATCCTTGGCATTCGCAACGTTTCAATAACCAAGAGTTATTTGAAATTGAGGTTTAAAGAATATATGGTATGTCAACTATTGGAATCGATTAATTAAAAATGCATTTTACAATTAATATATACCTTTATTTTAATAACACTATAAATATTTTTTTAGAACTTAATTATAATGTCTACCGGTTTCAAAGCTAATCGCTTCTTAAAAGTATTAATCAGTCTTGAAAATAAGCAGTTAGCTTTGAAACCGGTTAACATTGTAATTAAGTTATAATAAAATATTTATAATTATATATTTTAATTAAAATTAATTTAACAAAGGTTTATTTTTAATTATAAAATGGAAAAATATAAAGTTATTTAAAAATACATTCATTAAACTTAAAGAATATCTGACTGAAAAAATTGAACTTTACAAAAAAAAAAAGGCATATTTCATTGCTCTTTATATCACATACACCGAACCTCTCTATTTATGCAGTATGAATATATATAAATGTATCAAACAAAATGTGACACATCCTTTTTTTGTCAAAAGAACTTTGATTTTAATGCAATAAAGGTGAGGCGGGTTGGTCTGAAATATATCGCGTCATGCCAATACGTCTTATTTTATTGATTAAAAAAAGAGAAATATGTATGTTTTTATTATTTACACAAATATTTCAATTTTATACTATTTCCGTGAGCCTAAGCGGTTCATTATTATAAATAGGTATCAAAGTGTGGTAGAGTGGGTTCAAACCGAGAAACTCTGACTTAAGAGTCCGCGACACTTACTACGGGACCACAATCCGACACTTATTTGACTGCATTTCGATTGCATCACTTATTGCATCACTTATTTGACTTTGAATTGCATCACTTATTGGGCTGCTTTTCAAAAACAAATTAACTTTTCATTTAATTTAAGTTGCAATGATAGTTATAAATTGATCGCTCAAATATAAAAAAGGCAAGATTTTTTTAACGAAACTTTGAGAAGGGATGTGAAATTCTTGGTAATTAAAGAGTTCTCGATCTATCACTGATTCGCTGACAAATTATTGCTTTACTCGTGCAAAATTTAATAATTTAAATTTTTCATACTTATGAAATGGAATACTAAGAAACCCCAATTAAATTAATTTACAAGGGTTCAAAAAAATTAAGTGAATCGTTATACTAAGATTTGAAATGCTAAAAACCAGTTATTTTAAGGTTTAATCTTATTTTTTTACCTCTTTACAACTAATTTTATGTAATTCAACTTTAACTAAACGACTGATGTGTATGGTATGAGAATGAACGCAGTAAAAAAATCGTTATTGAAATATGTACAAAGTATGAATATAGTTTTATTTTACATATTCACATTATAGTGTACATTAATTATATACTGAAATTTATTGAAGACTTAGTTTGGTTAGATCGAAATTTGCTTATATAATCGTGCTATATTCCTTACGTTGAGATATATTTTTCAGTAAGTTCTATGGCAAGTTTAAGGGAATTATAAAAATAGTCTTATATTGAGGAATTCAGCAAATGAGGTTTATAACATTGAGGTTCTATTGTATTAAAATTCAAAGTTCGGTAACAAAGCTGCTGATTTTTATTTAGTCGTTTAAGGTATATTTGGTATTAGTATTTTACAGTAATTTTGTCGATTTTTATTATCGGTTGGCTGGAATATATATTTTTGAGCAAAAAATTCACAAATATAGTTAAAATGTAAGTTGATTGAATAAATCGAATAGTTCGAAAACCTTACTGGTAAAAATAATCCTGTCGATTGGTGTAAAGTTTTCCAACCCATTTTCATTTAAGTATCCTTATTTCTATTCCCAGCCATTTACATGATTAAAAAGCCAGCACACGATTGAAAAATGAATTATAAAGTAAAAAAAATATGTTACTGAATAACCCATGAGTAGGGTTGGTGCAATTACGAGTGCTCTTCTCCGTCATTTAATATTACCGACGTTAAGTGCTCACTGCTCCACCGGAGTGACCTTTTCAAAATGGCAGCTTTGTGAAAGCTCTGCCTGAAATGTCAGTGGATATTATCGATGCATTTATAATACCGAAACCTGAACAATAAGTCTCCATAGGTAGCGGAGCTGAAAAGATACGTTAAGCTTTTGCCGAGGGATAATATTTACAGCAAAGGAAAATTGTTGCATAAAAGTATAGCGTGTATAGGAATCTTTATACTACGATGAATTTTAAATGAGAAAACGCTAGTTATTTGTCGCGAATTGTGTACAAGCATAACTGTCATTAATCGGTATTTTTTAAGCTTGTCTTCATTTTTTAAGAAACAGTTTATTAACAGACAATCGGATATAGAGTGTGATAAAACGTTTACAAAAAAGTAAAAAAAAAACATTGTTTTTGATTAACGATAATGTTACCATATTGAGAATTACGATATCAATATTTTTTTATAATATATATTGATAACTAGGATACCAGTATTTTCTTACGGCGTCTCACAGTGTGAAGTTGTGAATTTTTAATGAGTAAAAAGATTCTGAGATCAAAAGTGTGCAATGTAGAGAAAAAAAAACCTGTGAGTACATTTCGGTGTACAACGTGGGACACCTCATGGTATTTGACGAATAATATGAATGAACGCAGTCATATTTTACGTAAAAGTTGAGCATAAATTTAAGTGGTAGTCTAAGTTTGTAGTCTTAGGTAGGATGAACGTAAGTATAATGGGAATATATAAATTCAACGCAAGTAAAACCTGAGATTTAACATATATTTAGAGCGCTTACCATGACTTAATTATAAGAACTTGAAGCTGCAGAGATAATCATAAACCAAAATGAAAAAAAAACTATTTTTTTATTATTAAATTCTATATTTGCAGGCTTTTTGTGAACGGATTTATGACGTATATAGAGATTGACACAACTATTACGTCTGATTAATTATTGGGTCCTTATTGAACAGTACAGCTTTATAAATATCTGAGTTGAATAACGGAAATATTTATTCAAATTTCAAGCATATGTCAATGCTTTTAATATCATGTATACTGAACTCGCCAATACCCCGTCGATCCGTTTAAAATACGATACCGTGTAAAAAAAGAAGGAAAAAATAAACAAAAATTAAAATTAAGTGTGATGGATAGGTTTTCTTGTCTTAAAATAAATTAATTACTAGAAAACATTTATAGTATTCATTAAATGTGTCTAATTATATAAAAAAAACCACATGAAATAATCAAAAGAAACAAAAAATTTTCAACCCTCTTTCGCGTACTTTTTTTACGCAAAGAGTGGTAAGTACATGGAAGTTGAATGTACTACGTATCCTTTTTGATGCTAACTAAAAACAAATCCACTACCGATATCACGTTATTACCAATCTTTACTCTACTCACTTAAATCTTATAGTTATAAGTAAAATGTTAGAAGAGGTATCAAAGTTGTTTTTCATATTAAATTTAATGTTGATGCTCACCAAAATGCGAGTATAAAAACAATGATGACACATTGAGAATGTTTAATAAAAGATCAAAGCGCACAACATTTTATTTAAAATAGGAATTTAGGATGCTCGGCACGTGTAATGTGAAGATATAATAATATCATTTGACAGTTTGTATGCTTCTTATGTTGTAAGGAAAAAGAAAATGGGTATTTTTGGGTGACACGTCCAAAGAGAATGACACATCAGGAAACAAACATTTCCCGATGTGAACTTGTTGAAATGATAAACTTGTATCCTAATCTTATATTCTATTTAAATATTTTAAATTTTAATTAAAGTTTTACTTAGTGAATACCACTATTTCTTTAAATCTATTGTGAAACGTGTTTCGATACATTCTGCATAATTTTCAAAGTTTGAAAATAATGCCAAATGCATAGAAATCATATTTGAGATATCAATAAAAATGTTGAAATAAATATATCCTTTGTAGAGTTACTCAATAATCTCCGAACAGAAATGTAGACACCAAATGTGGAGAAGCAAATAGTGGTACAGTAAGCTCAATCTAAAATTCTCTGACTCAAAATATGAGATAATTTAAAATTAAACACTTTTATTAAGTTTTAATTTAGTTAAGTGCACGCCTCCGTAGTGTAATGGTCAGCACGCTCGGCTACCGTTCTGGAGGTCTCGGGTTCGATTCCCAAGGGGGGTAAAATAAATATAAGTGATTTTTTCACTGTAATATGTATTCAATATTATTACCCTGGACTGGTATCAGAAGCGGAGGGCTGACCACCTTTCCTTCATGTGTAAACGATCAAGATAACACTGCGTCCATATGACGCAGTGCCCTATGCATCATTGGGGTGCGGATAAGTGTTTCATATATATATATATATATATATATATATATATATATATATATTAAGTTTTACTTAGTAAAATAGTATTTGTGATCAGCTATTGATAAAACATCTTTAGTTTTCAAAACTTTTTTTTTGATCGTATGAAATAACATAAAACTCAATAAGTGGTCTTATATTAGTGTTAAATTTTAAATATTCAATTTATCATTCCACAAAGTTAATACCAAATCAATAAATAACACAATATGAGAAGCAACCCGACTCATATTTTTGATATGCGTAGAATCTAGCCCGCGATGTCCATCTCGTAGCAAGGAGCATTCTCGACTCCACCCATCCTGTTTTGGCCTAATTAATCTACCCCTACTTTACATACCTCTTGTGTACGGCCTTACTCATTATCTCCCAATTAAATACAAGAAACATTAACCAGCTACTAAGTGTGAAATTGCTCTCTTAAAAACTTGTAACGACGTTCATAACTTATCTGGAAAGGTAGGTAGGTAATAAACGTAGTTGTGTATGTCAGTAAAGAGTCTTTTTAATTAAAAAGAGCTCCTGTGAGTCTGAAAGACACTTAACATCCCCTGTAGAGATATTTGGTCACATTAACGTTTTATTAGGCTTCATAATGTAAACATTTTGACGGCTACTGATTCATGTTTAGTTCGTATATTAATTAATACGTACAAAAATTAAATGCTATAAATTATATCATCGTAAAAACGTATGAAAATTGTTAATAAAACAAAAATACTTATATTATTTCGAGAAATAAAAATACTTTGTGTTTTAATCCACTCACATTTTTATTAACCAACTAGTTTCGGCAACAACCTGTTGCCCTCTTCATTAATTTAATTTATTACTTAAACCCTGAAGAGGGCAACAGGTTGTTGCCGAAACTAGTTGGTTAATAAAAATGTGAGTGGATCAGAACACAAAGTATTTTTATTTCTCGAAATAATATATCAATATGATCCACAAAGTAAATGCTTTCAATATTTAAAAAAAATACTTATGTTTTCGTATAATACTTTTGACATGTACATTAATAAAAATGAAAAAGCTCAAATGTTTGTTCAAAACATTAAATGTCCTAAAGTAATAACCGATTCCTCTCAGATTTGGACAAAACGTTGCATTCAAATATTCAAATGCATTTAAATTCAAATTAAAAATCGACGTTCTTTTTATATGTTAGTTCTCAGCAGTATTTATAGTTAAGTTGATTAAATAAAAAAAAAACAGATGAAAATTACGTGTTTCAAAAATTTGCGTAGTGTGGCTTTTGATCAGGGGTAAAATGATGAATTTTACTCGTGTATAAAGTGATCACTTAAACTAGACTACAATAAGACGTAAACCCTGTAATAAGCCAGATTTTTAAATTAATTATTTGAGATTTTTATAAAAATAATAAAAATAAGAAGAATATGGAAGACTGGGTACTATATATTTGAGAATTCCATAATTTTCTTCATCGTTAATATATTGAGATGTCAAAAATGAAAAATAACCCCTATGTGAAGAAACCCAGATTTGTGAACAGGGATTTGACCACACTCAAAATTTTGTGAGGTTATTCAAGCGTTCATTTTTTTCCCAATGTTTTAAATCAACGTGACTACAGCCGAAGCATTCAAGTTAAATATACGCTTTTGTCAAAACGATCATTTCAAGTTCCTTAATGGAAAGCTAAGACACTTTGCAGAAATAACAGCTTAAACTAATATTATGCATTCATCGTCCTTTTTATTGGCTGGGTCTCTCAGGAAGTAAGATATTAGACCTGTTGCAGAAGATAAACATTATACTAGAACCTCGGCTTTTTGGCTCGGTTCCAGGTTGTTTCCAATTAGACGATATAAAATTGTTTAACACAGACATCCAAAGGCTATACTATTAGTCCATAGAACCTCCGGGAAAAGTCACGTATTCGTTCAAGAGATGTTTGCCGGCCGCAAATGTACTAATAGACTTAATTATTTTATATGTCTGGTGCTTTTCATTTCGGAAATACACCGAATGAAATGTGTTTGGGAAATTACGAGATATTTTTTTAATAATTGAATCGGTTCCTGCTCAGAAAAATAATACAAAATTAAGAAAGGTTTTGCTTCATAGGTGTGTTGAATATAATACGTTTACAATAATATAACTTCCATATAGTTCAACATAAGTTATCTTTATTCAAATTAAACGTTCGTTTGTTTAAATATTCAATCTTCTCAAATATTTCGTCGAATGCTAGTAAATTTTGACACAACGTTGCATTCGAATACATGGTGTTTTTATTATACACCCATGAGAGGTCAAAATGTGATTTTTAAAAACAGGTTTCCCCCCCCCCCCCACAGCTATGGCAGCGCCATCTGTTGAACGTAATAGCAACACTTTACATTGCTCATGGCGAACGTGTACCTGTATAGCACCGGTGATACAGTACGAACAATGGTGATTGAAAATAATGCGGAATGCATCAAAACACATTTCACAAAAGATTTTCAAAAATAAATAAATAAATTTAAAAACCGAAGAAAAAGTTTGACGACCTAATAGGTGTTTGAATTTTTCATCGCCGTCTCAAGTATTTTCCAACTGAGATATTTAAATATCTTGTACTCGGTATTTTCTCCGAAAAAAAAAAGATTTGTTTATTTCTCATGTGCCTTTGAAAAAAACAAGTAATACTTGCAAGCGAAGTGTGAAACGGGGTGAGAACTTTGTATTCAGCGCTGAAGCCTGGATGAAGAATATCCCGAAATCCTCTTTGGCTGCAGCCGCTATGGCTTTATTGTGAGTTATTTTCTGAGCGTGATCATAGGACGGGAGCTTTGGACATTGGCACTTATTTTAAAAATACCCCCGAGATGAACTTTCCAGTCATCGTGTTTAAGTAAAGTGGGATTAAGTGGAAGCTTAGAGCGCTCTCTAAAGAATCGAAAGAGTACCAAGAAGTCAATTAACTTCAAGTAGTGGATTTAAAAGATAACGAAATCACGGTATGTTTTTTTTAATTTACTATTATATTCTCATTTCTTATATTTAAGATTTTTTGAGTGAGAAAATGTAATCATTAAAAAAAAAATTCAATATGTAATCGGTAGTTTATTTGGGAAATTGAGTTATTCATTATTCTCTTTCCTCCTAAGTTATAAATTTTTTTATAAAAATAATTTGGGATGAATTAAAGTGAGTTTTGTAAATCTTTCTTTATATTTTCAAGGCTTCTAGTATAAATGAAGGATTTATGTAGGCTAAAGATATCCTTTACAAATGAATGAGCTATATTTTTATTCTCTTGATTAGTTTTTTCCTGATACTTTGGCACATATTATAAAGTTTATAAAATAAATCTCAAACATTGTTTTCAACCACTTTTATGTGTGGTACTTTTTGACAAGCACTTTGTCATCTTCAGGGATGGATATGTATAAAGTGCTTGTCAAAAGCGGTTGGTAAAAAGTATAAAAAAAAACAAAAATGGTTTAAAATAAATTTAGAAATTTCAATATATCATTTTATTTTAAATTCAATTGATTAATGTAAGTAAAAATGCTAAAGGTCTTGGTTTCGATTCCCAGGGGGGTTAAAAAATATTAAAATGTTTTTACACTCTTATATTTATTTAATATCACTCAGGATTTTTACCTGGAGCGTGGGCTGATCATTTTGTTATTAATTAATTAACGGTAAATAAAACAAGTATGTATTTTGACATGTATTACTAGTAGTACAACGTAATTAAAAGTAGTAAAACTTTTTATTACAATCTATGAAAGTGTAATCAAAAGAAACGTTTTAGCCGGGTGGGATTTGAATCCATATTATCTTCGAATTCTGAATAATTATGCGTAAACGAAAATGAATCCATTCATATCAGGATCCACGAAAATCATTATAAAACTATCAAAATTCCTAATGTTTGTACATTTAAAATATGACCGGATATGAAAATTTGAAAGCAGAAAAGTCGCCAGTACAGCTTAAGTGGGAATGTATTATACAAGCTAGGCTTTAAATGTGGCGCATAATTTATTATTTGGAAGGAACTAGCCTCGTTTAATGGTAACCCTAGAAATTTAGCATAATTACGGCGTAAAAAGAATTTACGGCAGCTCGCAGCAATGGCAGGTTATGTTCTCGACTTGTCTCAAATATATTTAAAAGAAGGCTTAAAAATAACAAGAAAGGAGGGAAGATTACCCGATAAAATCCTTTACGTGCGTGCGTACGAACCGAATTCGAGAAAATACGTGCCTGGAAGGACTTCCCCGCCAAACAGAACTCGCTGACATAAAAGAAAAAAAATAGATGAACACATTTTTGTGGAAAAATCTTTTTCTCGGAAAAAAGTGACGTAAAATTTATGGGAAACATATTTTCTCATTTTATCCTAAAGTAGATAAATTAATATAGTGTAGATACAGAGGTAAAAAAACTCAGCTGAAGAAAAATACGACATAAATCTTCTAAACACGAATCACTCATAAATATTGAATGTTCGTAAATGTAATCAACTATTTCTATAAAAACGGGAATGCTTATATGAATAAACTAACATACATTCACAAATACACAAACACACACACACTCACACACACACACACACACACACACACACACACACACACACACACACAAACACAGTCAAATACACACCCACAGACATAATGTGTATACATTTTGTTGAGTTATTGGTAAATTTGTGTCTTAAATTTTTTTACGTTTTCTGATATTAAATACATTTGTTAATACAGAAATAACTTTAATTTTAAAATATATGAATAAATAGTATATATTGAAAAAAATGGCTTATTGTGAAATGTATATCGCGAAATTAAAATGATATAAAAATATTTTAATAAAATACGTTGGAACACTTGTATTTGAGCACATGTTTTAGTTTGAAATATCGAATTATTACATGAAATGCGAGTGTGTTTTAATTCATAATATGCAAGTGATCAATTTATACACTATAGAACATTCACTTATATACCCATGATTGAATGAATATATTGCTCATTTAAAAAAAATGTGTTTCTTTTCGTATCGGCAGGAACGTAATTCATTTCAAAGATGTCACCTTTTGTCGTAATAAAAACCTTCATAACCACCCCAACCACCCTGCGTAGAGTTAAATTTAGTATAAAACTTTGAAGAGTATTTTTTTGATTAAGTTTATACTATTGCAGATATTTTAATAAATAAAAATCACAGTTGAAGTTGCAAAGGTATATAGGTTAATTGAAAAATCTTACTGTCACGCTTGCACCGTAAAAATAGTCATTAAAATATATAAAAACTTTCAGGAGTTGTAAAATTTATTCTCCGAGTTTTTTCCATTAAAAGTACTAGTACTTTCCATCCTGAGACTTTGCGAAGAAAAAAACAATAGACTCGGAGAATATGCATCGGAATAATTATTCCTCAAATTGAACTTCTCATTTTCATTTAGCGCTTTTACGAAATAAAAATAAATAAGTAGTGAAATGCAAAGCAAAATACATTTATAAGCGTGATAAAAATAAGAATCACGTTTATTGTTGTTCTTTTTCAAATTTTTACATGTTTAATTTATAATAAAAAAAGCATCTAAATAAAAGGGTCTTTGCTAAATTTTCTCAAACCAACCGTAGGTGGTTCCCGTAAACTCTAACGTAAAATATCACGAGATTTATGGCATACATTTGTACGAAATCAAAAATTTGAGTAGTGTGGTTGGCAATCATGAGTGGAATATTGCAGGTGTGTGAAGTGATCACGTAACCACCATATGACAGGTCATAAGCCCTGTAAATACCCAGAATTTCATATTCTTCTTCATCTATGTTGAGATGTCAAAATGTAAAAATTACTCCAAAGTGGGGAAACCCAGATTTGTGAACAAGGATTCTGACACACCCAAAATGATGCATAGGGCAAAAATGTGAAAAATTTAAACGTTCGTTGTACTCGTAAGTATAAAATGTACGCTATCTTATACATAAATGTTTTATTCGTATGAAAAAGTATTTCAAATACTTGTGGTCAAGTCAGGAGTCAGAATAATCGGCGGGTATTTATGTTGTCCGCCTCCGTAGTGTAATGGTCAGCACGCTCGGCTACCGTTCTGGTGGTCCCGGGTTCGATTCTCAGGGGGGGTCTAATAAATATAAGTGATTTTTTCACTGTAATATTTATTCAATACTACCCTGATTTGGTACCTGAAGCGGTGGGCTGATCACCTTTCCATCATGTGTAAGCGATCAAGATAACACTGTGTTTATATGACGCTGTGCCCTATGCACCATTAGGGTTTTCTTTCTCTGTCTTTTATGAGGTGATGCATAAATGTGGAAGAAGCTAAGATTATTTGCAAAGACATATATGTGTGGCGTTTTATTCTATATGGTTAGTTGGTGAGTCTATAACATATGTTTATTAATATTTCTAATTATGGCTTTTGCGGTCAGTGACGTCACCGATCCGGCTGACGACTGGTAAACCGCCGGGTAGTATTAACCAATCAGATCGCAGCGTTAACCGAATCAGGCAGTTCTAAAAGCGGAATTCAACCCCGCTGAAACCGACTAACCTGAATCTGTCAATTGTGATCTGTACTGGTATTTTTAGATGCTGAGAATCTTAATTTCTTTTACGAATTTTGATAAAAATAATCTTTGAGATTTCTAAATAATTGTAAAATAAAACAACAACTTTGTGCATTTGACACCTCAACATAGATTTAAGCTGTCATAGGCTGGTTACGTGATCACTTTACATACGTTTAACATTCACCATGCTACCCATTATTGACAACCACACTACTCAAAAATTTGGAACTCATACATATATCATAATCTCGTGTCGCTTTATGTTTCAGTCACCTTTAGTAGGTTTGCAAAAACTTTTATATAGTAGAGACCATTTTATTTAGATGTATGCAAGATTCAAACCGAAACATTTTGCATATTTTGGGAGACACCTATAAATACATTAATGTGATAAGTGTTAGTAAGGAGTAATAATTTCTGAAGGACTTTAATATATTTCATTGGTAGGAATATCATTTTTAAATGCTTATACATTATTTCTTAAATTTTTTGTATATTCAGATAAAATCTTTTTTTGACAGTTAAGGCATATAAAGGAGTATATAAATTTAAATATATTTATTCGTTTGTTAAAATCTGAAACATGTAAGTAATTCTCCAATTATTTTGAAATTTTGAAGCAAGTTGGATAGAAATTCGCGCATGTTTTTTTATACTTGTGACAGGTAAAAAATAGTTACAGTACTAATACAAGTACAGTACAAATACAGTACAAATACAGTACTAATATAAGTACAGTAATACAGTAATGACATCTGCAATTGACACACGTGCAATACTAAATATTGTTTATGGCTGAAAACTATGTGGCTTGTTTGTTTCAATCTGCTTGTTGACAGCTGCTGTCACTTTTTGTCATTTTTTATGGTTTTTAATTGCGTAGTTGTTGCGCAGGTTTTAGAAATGTTCTCATTGCTTCATAAGCATATGAAATTAAACATATGAGAAATGTGTTTTTTTTTCTTTTCTCTATTCTATTTCATTATACTGATTAAGTAAAGTGAGTCAGAAATTAGAAAATATAATAAATAAGAATAAAACTTCTTCACCATATTTTAACGAAAACAATGTGTTTAGAATACTCGTAAATATTTTTATCGTTGTTATATAATACCTATTATTTTGTTCGCCTCCGTAGTGTAATGTTCAGCACGCTTGGCTACCGTTCTGGAGGTCCCGGGTTCGATTCCCAGGGGGGGTCAAATAAATAAAAGTGATTTTTCACTGTCATATTTATTCAATATTACCCTGGACTGGTACCTGAAGCGGAGGGCTGATCACCTTTCCTTGATGTGTAACGATCAAGATAACACTGCGGTTATATGACGCAGTACCCTATGCACCATTGGGGTGCGGATAAGGGTTTTATTATTATTATTATATAATACCACTTTTTAATGCGTCTTTAAAACTTCGTTTTGCAAATTTTGTATGGATTGTGTATAAACAAATACACATTTTGTTATTCGACAAAGCCAATTGGTTTTGTAGAAAGCCGTTTAAATTCGTTAACTCTTATCTTAGCTTTTGATTACAGGTTGAAAGTTAAACGAGAATCGAAATGGCGGAAATAAATTAAGGTTCTCCCTGTCATCATTGGAAAATTCGCAAAACCATCGCGTGTCAGTAGCTCATAAAAGGCGGTGTTAAATCGAATGAACTTTCAGCATAAACTTTCAGAAAAATGTTTGAATCCAGTACGAAAATGTACAAAATATATGTCGATCAAAATGAAAGTAAAGGACTTATATTTACTATAGTATATTAATATATATATATATATATATATATATATATATATATATATATATTTTTTTTTTATTTTTTTTTTTTCATGTTTATATATAATATTCAGAAATTAATTCAACACGTATATTCAATGATGGGCAGAATGGCAAAAGTTACATAAGTGTATGTATAAAGTAATTATTTAAGTCAGCCAAATACCACGTCGTAAGCCAAAAAATGCTCAGATTATCATTTTATTAGTATAAAGAAAAACGATGGATGCGTTGTCTCATTTGAGACACTAATAATATAAATTTATTTATCTTCCGTAGAGAGAATAATCAATTAACCGATAGAAAAACCAATTTAAATCTCTTTTTTTACTAAAATGCGACTCTTTATGACATCGATAACTTATATTTAAAAATTGTTTTTTTAAAAATATTGATGGGAAATTTGTAAAGGTATTTTTTATTAAACTGTGCGTTATTTTATGCCACTTGTAAGACGTAATGGTTATTATATTTGTGTATAAACACGCATAAGTTAAATTGTTCAAAATTGAAACTTAATAATAAAATTAGACAGTAGCATTATTTTTTTAACTTAAATTAACCAACCAGATAAAAAATCAATTTATTTAATAATGCGTATTTAAAAAAAAATGACTAGCAACAATAGGATTTTTTTTTATTTCATATTATAATCAAGGAGTATGTGATTTAGTGTACATGGGTGAAGGGTTTTTTAAGCACTTTCAGCTACTACTAAGCACAAACTGATTAACTGAGCATATGTGAAAAATATTTCCGATAATTATTTAAAAAAAAAACAAAAAAGTGAATCTTTTCTGATCACTCTGTTTCTTATAACAGTCTTTAATTTAAAAAATAGAACAAGAAAAAATGACTTTCAGAACATTCTTAACAAGATCTACCGTGGGAAATGAAGTGTACTTTAACAAAGCTTAATAATATTAATCCTAAAAGCTTTGAACGACAAAAAATAAAGAAACGGGATTATTTTTTTAAAAACCAATGAAAATAAAAACAAAAATGACTACAGAAAATGCAAATTATCTTACGTTATAACAGACTTGTTCTTTTTTGGTTCGTTGAATGTAATTGCTTTCAGAAAGAAATTCTTTTGATTTTTTGCGTCAATTTCAGCTCAGTAAAATTAAATGCCTCAAAAAATACTAACGACGTTTATACGTAAATACTGGATAACAATTATTAATCAACAATTTTTTTAAGTCTTCACAGATTTGTAATGAATGCTACTTACATAAATTTTTACGAGTCCAGACTATTCCATTTCACAATTTTCAAAATATGGCAGTAGATAGAACTAAAAACATATGTTGCAAAAACATTTGATGTCTAGTCTGTGTAAATCATTGAGAATAATGTCACCGGTAATATTAAAGTTACAGATCTACAAACTTCACCAGAATCTTTGAGGATATCGCCTCTAGCCCACAACTTCCTGGGTAGCGTACGTACACATTTCGAAAATCAAGAGGAATAGATTTTTAATCATGGTGAATGTTTTTTTTTTTTAATTACGAAAAAGTAAAGCAAAGTTGATTTTGAGTCTATCTTTGATATTTACAAAAAACGGAACTTATGAAGCCTGTTTTGTTGTTTAAAAAAATGTTGTTTTGATTTTTTATATTTCTTTTATTATTGAATATTTAAAAACAAAAATTGTGATATTGTAGTTTGACGTAGATATTTTAATTCAGTTCAAATGTGAAGATTTTTAAATTTGAATTTCACGACCCATAGAATTAAGTAAATAAATTTTGAAAAGGCTGTATCAGTCGGGCTTTTAATATCGATAAAAGATATTGGAAAATGTTCCTCCGCCTTTCAATACGCTATAGAAAAGAATTTCTAAAAGTTAATATATGCACGCAGAAAGGTAATACGATTAGATCGCGTCTTATTTAATATTATGTGAGCGAGAGTTTGATACGAGGTAATACATATTTTGCATATTCCGGCAAACTTTTCTAGTCGCAGAGCTTCCAAAAATGGGTCACATGCGTAATTTTGTTTATGACATCATTTTGTATAAAGAGTATGTTATTAGCAATTCTTGCGGAAAACAATTTTGGCGATGCGGTTGAGTCGTCCATTTACAAAATCTAGAATCGGCCAACTAATTTTTGTCAAGATAATCGTATTTCAACACTTTCTCAAAATACAACTTCAAAAGGGCGTATCAATTACATTTTTATATTTAATGTATTGAGGGTATACAAAAAAAACGCATTTACTCATACAAACATGTTTCGGGTTAGCGGAATTCAAAGGGGAACAAAAAAATCTTAAAAAATCGTATTTTTTTTAAAAATCTAGGAGTCGAGTTGTGACATAAAACGTAGATCGAACCACAAACCTCAAATCCAAAACACGTGATCTACCATAGGACTAATGTCACACATTAAAAAATGGTATTGTTTTTTAATAAAAAAATAAATTTTACCGTTAAAAAATTACGTAGTTTAAATTACATTTACACTCAACGTAGATGAAGAAGAACAACGTCTTAGTATTTACAAAACTTACGACTTGTCACAGGCTAGTTTGAATGATCACTTAATACTCGTGTCACATTTACCATTTCATTCATGATTGATAATCACACTACTCAAATTCCTATTTTATATTTATGCTTCAATCAACACCTTTTTGCAGATCTTCGGCACCAGTATTTTTTAAATTTAGTTTAGTTTTAAAAAAAAACTTCTTTCTGAATTATTTTATGCACTAGAAGACGCCTGAAACATCATGTAAAATGTTTATTCAACTTAAATTTTGAACGATTATTTTTTACAATATTTTAAGAATGTCCAATTTTTTTTTCAAATATGGAAATTTCATTTTCTTTCCATCTTTATTGAGATAGCGATGTTAATAAATAAATGCAGAATTGTTGAACAAATTTTTTGACACAATCAATAAATTGTTCATATTATGTGAATAAATAATTATGTTTGGCTACAAAAACTATTCATAATTGAACTTAAGCGATATATTAAATCCAAATATCTCAGAGGCAACATTACCTGTATTGATTCGATAAGCCTTTTCAACATAAATTTCCACTATGTTTCCAGGAGCGTCCAATTAAATGCAAATGGTGGATTCCAAACATATCCGTTCGGCGGAAATACGATGCACGTACACGCAACGTATTATATTCGGTCAATTTAGGATCGTTCGGACATACTATACGAGAGTATGTCGTAGTCGTACAGGAGAAAGTGACCAACTCCAAAACGTAAAACGTTCAGGAGGGCAATTTAAGTCACTTTTGCTTGGCAAAAAATAAATATCAATGCAGTTAGTCATTTTTAACAAGTCAATATATTATACTTCCAAGTTTAAAATCTTTTGGGATGTTTTCAGGGCAATATTAAGCTAGTAAGATATCAAATAGTCAATGATCACGTTTTTGTAAAACAATGCACTTGGTCACTTTCTCCTGTATGACTACTACTAATATTTTGCTTTATATAGAATGAATAATATTTATATACAAGTCGATGTTTATATTTATTAATTTAAACATCGTCTTGTACAGTACTTATATCTTTTACTACAAGATTAAAAGAGAAAATTTTACATTTTTCTTATTATTTTATTTATATAATTATATACCTACCTTATATTAATTAGAAAACATATTAAACATTAATCTCTTATCATTGGAATACTAACTGTACTTTATATCATCCCTTCCTTGGTTTCCTTTACCGTTTCATCTCAACACTCTGATTCTACTAACACAGTTTACTAATTTTCATCGGTTTCATGGTCAAATTATTTTTTGACATCTCATCAAAGATGAAAAAGAACATGGAAGTCTGGGCATTAACGGGGCTGACGACCGTCATAGGCTGGTTTAAGTGATCACTTTACACACGTGTAACATTCACCAATTCTACCCATTATTGACAACCACACTACTCAAATTCTTGGAAATTCTGTATATATGAACCAATTTTGTAACATTGTTCTTGAATCACTAGAACTTCACTAGATACATCTATTGGTGAGATGAAAAAAATGATATGAAAATAACTCCTGTAGTTGGAGATAATTCAGATTTTGTGAAAAAGTATTTAAACACACTCAGAATGTTGTAAATACACGTATAATAGTCGTTTGATCATTCATAAAAAATTCAGATTTTTTTAAAAAGTTTTTTTTGTTTGTTTTTACTTATTGAAGAGGATTATCTGCGTATAGTAATTTAAATAATTATGTAATTTTGAAGGTAAAATTCTTGAATTGTATCATTAGTTTGTTTTTATTTGAAAGGAAGATTTTGCTTCTTAGCGATAAGGCGACTGTTTATTTATTAAGTACAAAAGAACATGGAAACGTATCAAAGTATATAACTAACTAATCATCATGTCGTTTCTCCACTGGTATAGGCAGTGAAAACAGAATGATATATGGGTCTGTCTTTGCAAACAATCTTCCTTTATTCAACATTCAAGCCTTCCCACATTCAAGCATCTCCTCATACGTACTCCTGACCTTCAAGAATCTGACATACATTTATATTACATGACTTTAGAAATATTGTAGTAACCAAAATGCAGTTCGTAAATCATTTTTACCGAAATTGAACGATTATTTAAAAATTCATTTAATCCTCAAACAGAGTCTAATTGCAAAATAATACGCACACTTTGAATATTTTATTATTTGAAACATGAAAATAATTTCCAGTTGGTCTGTGGCACAAACATTCCTTTTAACGAAACGAATTTCAGGTAATGGGGGACAATCCAGTACAACCCTTAGCTTTAAATATTCCATAAAAATTTAATTTATTTCCTGGCCGCGATGAGGAAAAATTGACCTAAGCTTGTAGGATTAAAATTTTATATTTGTTGGCACTTTTCAGATGGATAACGGACAGCGTTTGTTTGTCGTACGCAAAATTTAGCCAAAAAAATTAACCAGTCCTATTGCGAATTAAGTCAATTAACTTTTGCACCCGAAAAATATATTTGATTAGGTACCTTAAGTTTGAGAAAAATCAACAGTTTATTTAACACCGCAAAATTTTGACAGCTTTCGCAAAATGTAAATTAATAATGCGATTTAATTTGAAATTGTTTCGGAAAAGCTGTGAAGTATTATCTTTATTTTAAAGCACCAATTTTGTAGTAGAATTTATCCTTTTTTTTCTTCTTCACTCTTATAGATCCTCGTATCTGTCTGTTACGCTATCTGTCTCTTGTGATGTGGTGCCAGCTGTCACACCATCGCTTTCGAGGTCTTCCAGGTGGTCTTCTGTATGGGTTCATATATCTATAATGTCCTACACCCGGATCTTCTTTACTTGCATATATTTTATTCCAAGATCTTGAATACCTTAATTTCATTTTATAAAAAAATAAGTTAATACCGCATGGATCAGTAAGAGTTTTTACCTTTTTTATCTGTGGCAGATAAAAAAATATTTTTTCAGAACATTTTTTACAGCAATGACAGCGCCATATATTGAACGTAACAGGGACATCCGCATAGTAAATAGCGTGTTTCTTGATAGCTGATGAAATATTGCATATCTACACACATTGTGAAAAGAAACGTTTTAGAAATGTGTGCTTTCTCTTTTCTTTATTTTTCATTTAACCAGACTAAGCCACACTAAATTGTGGCCGGATACTGCTAGTTGATAATATAAAATTTGTTTTGAAACACAAAATACTTTTATATACATATATGTATATAGGTATGTGGGATAAAAGGTCTCGAGCATATCACGCCTTTAAGCAATCCGTGCACAAAAGCTTTCCGTAGTATTATTATATGGTTCACAACACCTGAGCTCATGAAATTGTTGCTTGAAGCGTTTAAGTGCCAACTCTCGATTCACAAGAGAGTCAAATCACATACCGTATACTGTAAACTATACGGAACGTAAAAAGCATAGGTACTGTTATACGAGTATGTACTTTTGAATAAGGGTAGAAGATACATAAAATAACCTTAAATAAAAACAGAGTCCTACTTTTTTGTTGTTAATGCGAAGCATCTTACATTCTTAAGAATGTTTTTGATTAAAAACAATATTACTCAAAAAATTGGAAATATAAAAAAGGATAAAAACTGTTTATTAAAGTAAAATTATAGGAACACGCATCTTTAAGTTTTTAAATATTTTCTCGAAGTAAAAAAGTTTTCTTTAAAACTAGTTTTTATAATTTATTTCATTAGAAATTGGATTATTTACCCTACGGATACAATTTCAGTTGATATAATATTTATTATATCATCTTAAAAAAAAGTGTCTCAAAGTGAGAAGAAGAATTCACCTTTTTATACGAAAGAAGATGAAAGTTTGAGCATCCCAGGGCTTACGACCTACCATTTTTCTGGCTTAAGACATCATTATAATCACTTGTGTAATGTTCATCAACCCGCCCTTCAACGACGTGTATGCGCGTATAATAGTGCATTGGATACTAGATTTAGTTAATTATATAATATGAAGGTAGGTGAGTATCCCAAATTTTTGGATCCAAAGTAAAAAAAAAATATAGGAAAGAGATGATGTTAGTGAAAGATTTCAGATTTATTGGTATTCGTACAATTTGGGAAGAAAATTGGGAACAGAAGAACTTTAGAAAAAGAAAAATTAGGAAAAAATCAAGCAGCAGTGACTAGAACTTCGGTGTTGCATACTTCAATTCTTATAAATCTACAACTGATGTGTATTAGCTTGCGGTAAAACAATGTTAAATATTTTTTCTATTTTTTGTCCTACAAATCTAACCTACCTATGTATCATTTGTATCAAAAAATTAAACTGTTTACATACTTGTATAACCATCATACATTTACATAAAAGTACTTCATGAATATACAGGTCTTGAATCAAGAGTGCCCTAAACGTAATAAAATTTTAATAAAAAAAACACTCTCCGAAATCAAAAAACTTTTCAAAGGTATTCACATTAAACGAGTTGCTTTGTTTTATATCCCCTTGTTCGGCGTAGATTGACAAGATGAGTTTTCCTTTATTCTGACATAGGGGTAGATAATAAAGCGAGTGTGCTAGTTTCAGGCTTCAGGTGAATATTTTAGCAGCTCCTAGCGGTGAACAATCGGTTAAATTGGACCGGTTATACTGCGACGAAGGAAATGTGCAATTCTGAAACTGAATTATTCATTACTCTACATGTTACAATGACTCTCGTACGCAGTAACTACAAAAATGCTTTCATTATTATATTATTAGATATGAAGAATTTTTTCAGTGTAGAGATTTGAAAATATTTTAATCAAAATATCCTTTCTTTTATTTGAGAAAAAATCTTCTACCATTTTTTTTAATTCTGAGTCGTTAGTTTCTTTGACTAACCTTAACATTTTGCTTCATTTTTTTTATTATTTCTTAAGATAAATTGGATCATTCACCCTACGGATGATATAAAGTATAAATATATAGTATGAGTATCTCAATTTGAGACGAAGCATCGATCATTTTGATATAAGAGAAGATGAAAGTCTGACATCCTAGGGCATTACACCTGACATTTTTTGACTGGTTGAAGCAATCACTTGAAAGTTCACTATTCTGTTCATTATAAAACATCTACAGTGTATTAAATTTTGAAAGACAATTTTTTAAAATTTGGTCGATGTTGAAAATTACCTCATCCTTTTCAAAACTATTATATTTTTATTAAAAAAGGTATTGAAAAATTACAAAATAGACAAAAAGCAGTTATCAATACCATGGCGATTATATTTCGTTGATTTATTAAAAAATATTTTATTAAATTAAGAAGTAAAACTACAAAATAAATGTTTAATTCTTGGTCCAAAATAAGCCTTAAATGATTTGTTATTCAATGAAATCGATCCAATTCTCTTGGGTATTATTGAGAGCAAATTTATTCAACACTCAAAAGGAATGTAGGGACATGCATAATTAGTTCATTTATTTAACGTGAATATAAAAATAAATATTTATTTTAGATTTGTGGGTTAAATGTTACTTTTCTCTTTGCGCGTTACCATTTTCATTTGAAACGCTTTAACAGAAATTCTTTCATTAACAACATATTTTTTTAAATGTCAGTAATATGGATTTGACGTTTTAAAGATTGAATAAATTTTGTCTCTTTATCTTAAACTAGATAACTCAGCTACGAATTAGTTGAATTTCAGTCTGATAAAATATAATAAAAAAGAAAGCACACATTTCTAAAAATCATTGTAAAGCAATATTGAGAATAAAAACAATGCTATCAAAAATATTGTAAAAGCTAAATGACAGCACTTGTCAAGAAGCACGTTGTTTACAATAAGCAATGATTTGTATGGTATGTGTGTTGCTTTTACGTTTAAAAGATGGCGCTGCCTTTTTTGTAAATTGAAAAAATATGTTTATTTGTCCGTGAAAAAAAACGCTGTCACCAGTGGCGTGCACAGATTATTAATAAGGGTAGGCAGTAGAGGTATGTAGTAAGGTAAGCTGGTACTACTTACTAGAATAGGCAGTAGAGGTAGCTAGTAAGGTAAGCTGGTACTACTTACTAGGGTAGACAGTAAAGGCAGGTGGTAAGATAACTTGGTACTATTAGCAAGGTAGGGTAGGTACTGGTTGCGTTTTTATATGTCACGCGGGCAAGTTAGGACAGAAACTGTTTTTTAGCCTGTATGGAAGGCACGCCCCTGCCTATCACGGGTTTATAAAAACACGTCTGGATTTGAATAAAACGTAATGTTAAAATTTCAAAGCGATTGTTGAATAAAAATAAAATTTCGATAATTTAAACAAACGAAAATGCATATTTTTATTTTAACGTAAAAAGGTAAAACAATGGTGCAATACCCTCTCGCGTATGCTGCTAGACTATGAAAACCCAAGAGGAAAGCATGCACATACGTTTAATTTTGAGGCAGCATTACACGGGGGAGGTTTGCTAGTTGCTCCTTTATCTCCACCTACGAAGGCTGCTACACAATTTCAGCAACCTAGTACGTAGTGTGGTTGCGTCTAAGGCTTGTGCGCCGGAAACGACAGAGCGCCGCGGCGCCGACACTACTGACGTCGCCGCTATAACTAGTAATGCCGCTAGCATATCCGGAGGAAACTTAATTAAAACCGCCTGACACGTGTCGTGAAACCACAACTCAACTGTGAGGTGAAATATAGTGGCGAGGATAAATAGTTTTCTGAATAATAACGATTAAAATTCAACACAAAGTGAAATAAATTTTACAAGATAATAATTTTAAGTACCTACTCTCTCTGTTATTTACTCAAATGTAAGTTGAAATTGAACAATTTTAAAGGTGTTAAAGGTCTCAACTTGATAAAAAACATGTGTTATTCTTCCCTTTTTTATGAAAGAAAATGTAACTCTATCCCAGGGCTTACGAACTGCATTTGGTTGGCTTGAGCACCACTTTATACACTTGTTTAACGTTCACCATTTTTGAACATCCATATTGTCCGCCTCCGTAGTGTAATGGTCAACACGCTCGGCTACCGATCTGGAGGTCCCGGGTTCGATTCCCAGGGGGAATAAAAGTGATTATTTCACTTTAATATTTATTCCACATTACCCTGGACTGGTACCTGAAGCGGAGGGCTGTTAACGATCAAGATTACATTGTGTTTATATAATGCAGTGCCCTATGCACCATTAGGGTGTGTATAAGGGTTCGAATTGAATGAAATTGCATTAATTTTTTAAACTTGTTTAAATGCAATGGTCTTAGATCCTTCCGCATACCGGTAAAGTTTTCAATCCATCGGTGAATATGACTGATTGCCACGCCATCAGTTGAGAGAAGTATTTATATTTATTTTACCAATCTGTTTTTGCAGTCTTCGCCTGTTCCACATTTATGCATCTTCTTATGTATACCCACCGATTATTTCGACTCCTGACCTCTGATAATAGTTTTTTCTTCACTCTTCGATCCACATGTCGAAAACATCTCAACACACCTTTTTAATTTTAATCGATATAACTTATCTCAGACTTGTATTCTCTCAACATATCACTGTTTGAACATCTTTTGTACATCGTTTTGCCTCATATTCTTCTGAAAATGTAGCATATGATATGGATAACTATTCAAAAGAAATATAAATGATTGTTTTATACTCTTTTCTTTTGTAAATGGTTAACATTTCAATATTTGTGAAGCAAAAAATGGATAAAACAAAATTAATATAGATGGAAGGCAAATCGAAATATGCACTGGGAATCGTTGAAAACGGGACCATTTTCATGGTTTACCAATAAATGATAATTTTTCATAGGCCTAGAGAAAAAAAATTCTGATAGATTGAAACCACGCGATTGTGTGCCTTAAGACACTTAGTTAAATAATCGTTTGGGTAACGGAAACTCATGGAAATTTGTCATACAAATCTATAATACAGCTGTTAACACGATAACATATTTATGGAATGCAAAAAAATATACCAAATTATTATTTTTGACATTTCTATGATAAAAATTGAATTATCATAATCAAGACACGAAGGTTTCAAAGATAAACAACTTTATAAAAGGTTGTATTCACTCTGCTTTCCTTATACATTTTCTGCAACATTAAATTAAAAAAATCAAAGAGAAAATAATTTTCTCTTTGGAATAACAAGATAACCTTTTTTTAAGGTTCTCATTTTTTTATTTGGAAGAGAGCGATAGAACGACAAAACGTTAGTGGATGAGAGATAGCACGAGATAGTGTGTGAGAGGAAAGAAACGTTATTATTTGGAACCCTAACTAGTTAAAAAGCAAAAAAAAAAATTCAAGTACTTTTTAACTGACCGTTCAAAATTATATGTTTCATCATTTGTCTGTCTAGTATAATTAATTGTAATTTTAATTGTAATTTTCTCCATAGTGTTGTGATGTTGTTCCATCTGGATATCATCGTGTTTGATAGTATCGTAATTAAAACTAAGGCTTTGTTTCGTGTTGATTTGATCATGTCGCAGGGTTCTTATCAGTTCCCAAATATCTTCTTGTCAAACTGTTATTTTCGCGTAAAATAATACAAAAATTTGATGACAAAATATCGCACACGACATTTCGATTCAAGTCAAATCGTATTTTTAATTCGTAATGCTTTGATCAGATTGCGAGACGCGATGAGGGGGGAGTTTGCGAATTTCACAAGACCTGAAATAGCTCTAACAGATAATAACAGTGCCCTTCAACTTAACGATCTTTTGGCTTACCGAGGGCCATTATTATTTCTTCATTGTATTTGTATTTATATATATTGTACAAAGCTATAAATGGATTATAAAAATGAAACGAAGTTTGTGGCTACTCGAATACTGTATATTTACATAATACAAATCTATGTTTATACAATTCGGTTTAAAGTATTTTTAGGACATTTTCCCATAAAATTTCTTATTTTGTATGATTGTAAGAGCGATGGTATTTATTTTGATCCTATGTTCTACAATACAAGATTGATAAATACCTAGTCCTTCATGAGTTATTCTAACATAGATGATGTGGTCAAATGACACGATCAATTTTATTTCTACATATATCTATTGTATATTACATTCATTGATATTTGTATGTTTAATGATTAAATGCTGATCGAGAATAGAAAAAGGTTTTGTAATACTTGCTTGATAAATACCTAGTATGAGTCATGCCATTATAGATAACGTGGCCGAATGACATGATCTATTTTATTTCTTCGAATATCCGTTGTGTGTATATATATATATATATATATATATATATATATATATATATATACATATATATATATAAATATATATTTATAAATAAATATATATATATATATATATATATATATATATATATATATATATATATATATATATATATATATATATATATATATATATATATATATATATATATATATATATATATATATATATATATATATATATATATATATATATATATATATATATGTATATATATATATATATATATATACGGCTTGAGGATGCAGAAGGCCAGAGGGATACCACTGCATTAAAGATCCTCAGGATTCCCTAACCCTGGTTAGCCATAAATGTCGATCAACAACTTAAGACTTACTGATCATGGACCTCGGACCCCAAGATCCGGCAGGAGAAGGAACAAGGCTTCTCAGGTCGTCAACCAGCGAAACCCTTGTGACAACAAATTCAACATTGGTACTTGGAATGTTAGAACCATGCTACAACCGAGCAAAATCGAAGAAATCTCACAACAAATGACACAAGCAAAATTAGATATCCTAGGTATCTCTGAAACAAGATGGGCGGGAAATGGCGATTATGTCAAAGACGACTTGAGAATAATTCATAGTGGATGTGAAAAAAGAGGCAGCAAAGGTGTAGCAATCATTTTGAAAGGTGGATGGAAGAACAGCGTCCTTAACACTTTTCACGTAAATGAAAGAATCATTATGATAAAGCTACAAGCCCAGCCCACAGACATGTACGTCATACAAGTGTATTTTCCAACATCAAGCTGCAACGAAGAAGAAATTGACACCATGCACGAACAACTTGAGGAGCTGCTGAGACTTACCGAAAACAAATCAAATGTGATTATTATGGGAGACTTCAACGCCTCAGTCGGAAGTCAAACAACTGATCAAGAATGTATCGGAAAGTTTGGTTTAGGAAATATGAATGAAAGAGGAGAAAAAATGATAGAATTTTGCAAGCAGTCTGAGATGATCGTCACCAACACAATGTACGAAGTCCCCGAGAGAAGGAGGTACACGTGGAAGGCCCCCGGAGACACGAGGAGATATCAAATTGATTACATTCTAGTAAAGAAAAAATATAGAAATCAAATACGATCTAGTCACTCATACCCTGGAAATCAAATAGATAGTGATCACACTCTAGTCAAAGCGGTATGCAATATTAGATTTAAGAAAATAATCATGGCCAAGAAAAAGCACTGGTGTTTGGAAAAATTAAAAGATATAAAATTAGTAAAAGACTTCCAATCAACTCTAGTAAAGATTAATAATGAGACAGAACCAACTTCTTGGGAGACAATGAAAAAAAACATCAATGCAGCATGTGACGAAAGTATTGGGAAAAACGTCCTAGAACCCAGGAAACCATGGATGAATCAACAAATACTATAATTAATCAAGGAGAGAAACAAACTAAGGAGTAAAGATTATGTCAAATACAAACGGATCAAAAATCAAATTACAGACCAATGTCGCAATGCAAAAAATGAATGGTTACGTGAAAACTGTAAAGAAATCGAAAGCCTATTACACAAAAATAATATTGATAAAGCATATAACAGAGTTAAAAGCCTAGAATATACACCTAAAACAAAGAGCAATATTGTTAAAGACAAAAACGGAAACCTATTATTTGAAAATGAAAAGGTAGCTGAGCGATGGAAGGAATATCTAGAAGATCTGTACTGTGGAAATGATATCGAAGACGAAAGGATTTATTTGGAACCAGAAGAAGAAGTAGATCCCGATTGCAAAGGACCACCCTTGACAAGGGCTGAATTCGATTTTGCAGTGAAGGCCTTAACGGATAGAAAAGCAACTGGGATAGATGATATACCTGCTGAGGTTTTAAAGAATGTAGACGAACGGACGAAGACAGCACTATATAACATCATAAGTGAGTGCTACGAAAAGGGAAAATTGCCCAACGACTTCGTAAAGAGTAAGTCTATAACAATACCTAAAAAGGGAAATGCAGCAGACTGCAACAACTATAGAACCATAACACTTCTATCCCACGCATCCAAAGTGCTCCTGAACACTATAAAGGGCAGGTTGAAAAAGAAAGTGGAGGAACAGCTTGGAGAGGATCAGTTTGGTTTTAGAAGTGGAGTGGGAACACGAGAGGCAATTTTGGCACTGAGACAGATACTGGAAAGACGACTGGATGTGAATCTTATAACATACACGACCTTTATAGACTTAGAGAAGGCTTTTGATAGAGTGGATTGGTACCTCTTGTTTAAAGTCATGAAGAAAAGAGGAATTGATTGGAAGGACAGAAGAATCATCCTCAAATTGTACAAGGACCAATCCACTCTCATAGATATTAATGGTTCCTCAAAAGAAGCCAAGATAAGAAAAGGTGTGAGACAGGGTTGTCCGCTGTCACCCTATCTATTCAATTTGTTCATAGAGGAGGCCATTGAAGAGTTGAAGGAAAAAACAAATGGAGTAAAAATAAACGGTCAACAAATACATTGTATAAGATTCGCTGATGACATCGCCCTGAAGGCAGAGGACGAGAGGGACATGAACCACATGTTAAACACTCTCTCTAATGCTCTGGATAAGTTCCATTTGAAAATTAATGCCGCCAAAACAAAATCAATGATCGTTGAAAAAGAGCAATCTGACCTCCATCCAACAATACTTCTCGGAAATAGAGTAATTCAACAGTTGGATCAATTCTGTTATCTGGGTAGCACGCTAACATATAACAATAAATGTACCCTAGACATAAAAAAGAGGATAACGCTAGCCAAGCAAACTTTTATGAAAAAGTACAGCCTCCTATCAAACAAACATTTAAAAATTGAAGTAAGAAAAGGATTCATAAAGGCTTTTGTTTGGAGTGTTTTGTTGTATGGGTGTGAAACCTGGACCATCCAAAAGTACGAAAAAGACCGGCTTGAAGCATTTGAGATGTGGGTTTGGAGGAAGATGACCAAGACATCATGGGTTGTAAGGAAGTCCAACGAAAAGGTGTTGCAGGACGTAAAAGAAAGAAGAGAGCTTTTAAATCATATTTTGAAGAGGAAGGCCAAGCTAATAGGGCACTCAATTAGAAATAGCACCTTTCTTAGCAACATCTTCGAAGGAAGAATCTTGGGAAAACGAACAAGAGGCCGCCCAAGAACTTCATACTTCCAGGATTTGAAGCGGCTCATGGACGTCTCCTCCTATTCGCAGCTCAAGAGGATGGCGACTGACAGAGACAAGTGGCTGACACTACAAGGCGCTGCCTTTAGAAGATGATGATGATATATATATAAATATATATATTTTTTTTATTTAATTTTTTTAAATGATGCAATGCTTATGGATAAAAGACATATTTAATTGATAAATTGGGTTGTACTCATTATTCCTTTAACCTTGTATTTAAGTTTCTGCGAAATTCATGTACAGTATGATTGGTGAGTTGTGTATCTTTTCCAGTAAAGTATGTGAGATTTTAAAGATTGTTACTCTTATCTTTATAGAGACGAAGAAATGGATGTGCTATAGCAGAACGGGCAGAACGTTACACAAGTGTATAAAATATTAACTTATGGTAGTCAAATGCCAGGTAGTGAGCCCTTTAAAGCTCACACTTCTATCTCATTTCTAAAAGATTTATATTATCCACTGACACTTCGTGATGGAATTGCATTTTTAATATATTATTAGATTAAAACCAATATTTTTAGCTTTTCCACTTTATTTTTATTTGACCAGCGACCGGGTTTCGTCGTTACCGACATCATCGTTACCGACGTCGTTACCGATATTGACATCACGTTACCGACACCAGTCTGATGATGTCGGTAACGACAAAACCCGGTCGCTGGTCAATTAAAAAAGTGGAAAAGCTAAAAATATTGGTTTTAATCTAATAATATATTATCTCATTTCTTATCAAAAATAAAAAGTAGTTTGCCTTAGTTAAGACACGTGTAATAAAAATTATAAAAAAATACATGGATCATTTAATTTGTCCAGTTCAGCTTTCAATAATGCAAAGAATAATTCAAATTAATTTTTTATCAAAATAATTTTTCAACGTTTTGAAATTATTCAAATATATTTAAAAAACGTTTCAGGTTGTTTGTACCCGACCGTATTGAATTGTTGGTGAAATTCAATTAATTTCAAACGTTTTCAATGAAAAGTTTTACTCTTTCGCTATTGAAGTGCGCACATATTTATTTTCCTGAAAAAAACACCACCACGTATACAATATATTTTCAGAATACCATTGTGCTGAAGGTACAAAACTAACCTGAACCTATTTTTTTGAGAATCGTGTTCAAACATGACATTCAAAAATTGTTCACAATGAAAAAGTAAAATGTTTTCACAGATCCGGGCGGGCTGAATATTTTATGAAAACAGACCTAAAAAGACTGGCCTACCTGAACAATACACAACTGAGATGTACAACACAGTACACCGCGAAAATGAGGATTGCGATACACGTTCAATTCTTCAGAATATTCTTGGATATTTTATCAAATGATTCTAACTAATCCCGCAGGAAATTGTAAGGTTGATGAAAGAAAAATATGGTTTTTTAAAATCTTATTCACCTATTCGTTTAGATTTATAGGTTTTTTATTTAGACATCTCGACAAACATGAAGAATGTGGAATCTGGGTATTTACAGGGCTTTTACAGAGGGTAATTTATAGAGCCCGGACTCCCATATTGATCTTCATCTATGTTGAGATGTCAAATTGCAAAAGTAACTATTCAGTGAGGAAACCCAGATTTGTGAACAAGGATTTGGACACACTCAAGAAAGTTGCGAATATTGATTTTTAATTTATTTTATAGAATGTGAATAATCTATCATCCGTTTTATTTTAATATGCACCCTTCCAATTTTAGAATAAAGTGTAAAAATACGAGTATATAAGACGAGAACTGGGCCCTGAGGCATACCATAAGAAATACATTTAAAAAATATTGATACTATACTTGATATTCTGTTGAGAGGTAATTTTTTTAATACCAATATTTAAAATTTTTATTTACTTTATTACTTGCTTTCCAAAGCGGTGTTCTGATAATAAAATATATTTGTATAATTAATAATACTTACAAATATAAATAACTGGGAATCTGTTCGGCTGCCAAATCACCGATATATTCCAATACCTGTTATTTAACTGTCGAATTTCAACTGTGTCAATTCAGTATTAAATATCAATAAAATACTCGATATTTACCAAACGAAATAAACATAAATTGTAGTCGTTTATCTTCCCCTTACGTATGTATGAGCGATAAGCGCAAATTGTACAATTTGTGTTGCCAAGAACTAAATTATATTCGAAATTTATGTAAATTGTTTTCTTTAATGTGGTAGAATCTGTCAAATGTATTATTCATATAAACTTATCGAAATTGCTTGAACGTTATCAAATGAATAATAATAAATAATATGAAAATAACTCCTGTAATTGGAGGTAAGCCAGATTTTTTGAACAAGTATTTGGACACACTCAAAATGTTGTAAATATATTATCTGGTCAAATTATAAGTTCAAATAATACAAATGAAAATGGTATTTTCTGGCGTTTCTCATGTGTGTGATAGTAATCCAGGATTCGAACCTCACATACTATTATAAGAGTTTCTGCTTAGTAAAAAGCTTCTTTACATCTCACCAATTGATGTCTCTATTGAAGTTCTAGTGATTCAAGAATAATGTTTTTAAATTGGTTCATATATATAGAACTTCCGAGAATTTGAGTAGTGTGGTTGTCAATAATGGGTAGAATTGGTGAATGTCACACGCGTGTAAAGTGATCACTTAAACCAGCCTATGACGGTTGTCAGCCCCGTAAATGCCCAGACTTCCATATTATTCTTCATCTTTGATGAGATGTCAAAAATAATATGTTATCAAATAATATTGAAATTTTCATTTTTTTATATTGAAAACACAATAATTTCGGTCACATCTATCTAGCCAAAATAACAGTAACTTTCAAGAAATGATTCAAAGTTATCGATTAAAAGATTTAGTTTTTAGTGATGTGTTTTAAATAAACACCATTTCAAACGATTGATTGAATATTCATAAGCAGGGTGTCAAAAGAATGGTTAAAAGACACATTTATTTTTCATATTGATTACCCCGTTCACGCTAAATGGCCAGGTTGTCACAGCTCTAAAGGCATAGTATCCCACGAGAGTCCACAGAAGCTTGTTTGTTTATGCGCAGCCATTGCTGCCCGTTACAAAGCAATTTGTCGTGCGGAAAAACCAGCCTGAAAAACTGAATTACCTACCGGCTACCGGTCACACATCAGCTTTAAGCACTGTACAGCTTGTAGGGATAGATATGTCTTAAAAAGAGTTTAATAATAAAATAACACTACACACATTTGCAAGATCGACAAATTGTAAGAATTATTTTTGTACACAAATGGTAATATAAATTTTCTGCCTCATTCGATGAAACATTTATGTTTTGTTTAATAATATGATGGATTATTTATTCGTATTTCTTAATAATTGACCTGAAATTCTTTTAAAAAATTATAAAAAAATACTAAATCTCATATGTAAGCTTTCAAAGTATCAACTTTGGGCGTTTTAATTAAGTTTATACCATATATTCCAAAACTTATTTGACTCGACGTCTGGTTTTTAATGCAATATTTTTCATCACCCCCAGCTTTGGAAAACTGTATTATTTTTACGATAAAGTTGATGTTTTGTGTATTTTTTATGTTGAACAATATTTTTTGTCGTATATAAATTTAAAAAATTATACAAAAGAAAATTCGGAAATATAATAATTTACCTTAATAATAATTAATTTGAAAATAGTTAATTTAGAGTTATTTATTAAAATAAACGAAAACATTTTTGCACTTATAAACAAACAAAAAAGTTAACTACTATTATTTTTTTGACTGGATTACTTATCTAAGTACCTTGACCTAGAGGTAGGGTTAGAGTCATTTTTTTTAATAAGTAAATTTATATTATTGTATATTATAAAATAGAAAAACAACCATACGGTTTTTTTCACATATATTTTATTTGACCAGTTACCGGGTTTCATCGTAACTAACATCATAAAACTAATAAATCAAATATAAAATAAAATGCTGAAAACATTTAAACACGTTATTTTTTAATGAGCAATATATAATTGCCCATTTGAAAAATTGTCTTCATCAATTTTTCTCTATCCTTATCGAATTTTCCCGAAGCCAGTATAACCCACCAAGATTCCTTCATCACCTACAAGTGGGCGGTATTCCCAAGTTTGAGAACCTTTTGCTTAAGCGAACAAAGTTGTAGAGCATTAACGGCTTCCTAGAGTTTTGAGAATTACTTGGACCAACATTTTGTTTGATATTTATTTAGTGGATACCGCATGTGCGATTTAAACATTAAACTTACTGAAACCTTGCAGGGAACATGTTTCAGCTATTTATTTTGCAACCCGATAAGCACCGGATGCAAAGCGTACTCTGTGAATTCAATCTGCAGCAAGAACTGGCAAGGGATACTTTAAACTTGCATATTATATACTTGTTAGTGGAAAGGAAAACTGCACAGTCTCATTTACATTAATAATTACTTAATTCTGTTATTATCTCTCAGTAACAGGGTGAGTCAACTCACTGTTACTTTTCCAGAGGGAATTTTAGGTTTGTTTAGTAAAAATGGGAAATAAGTTCTGGTATAAAGGAAATTAGCCAAAGATACAGATATGCTAAAGTGATTAAATTTGTTTAAACTACTAATATTTTGGTGAATTTTTTTGTTGAAAAAAAAATAACATCACCCACAAATACCAACATGTGAAATATAACAAAATTCATTTCTGGTCAGAGCAAAATATATTATTAGGTGAATACAAAGATAGACAGCATGTAGACAAAAAAAATTATAACAACAGATTTGGGGCGAAATTTTAATCAATGTTACATTGGGAAAACAAAACGAATGAAGCAAAAACAAGAAAAAACCTTTTTTTATTAAATACAATCTGAAGTACAATTAGAAGCAAAGAAGATAAAAAAACGATAATTTTTTACAAAATTAATATCTACAAAGAGGTATTCTTATACATTAAAAAATGTGAGAAAACGTCATAGGTAGGTAATAATTTTTTTTATTTTTTTTTATTGGCAAAGCATCCAAAATTGAGTGATACGTGTAGGTAATAATTTGTTAGCAGTGAGTTGTTTGACTTATTCATGATTATCTCTGATCATAAGATACATTTCGTCAGTATGGTGAAAATGGTAATTTAAAAATGATTAGTATTAAAAAAAATAATGACACCACTTGGTAGGAAAATAGGTTTTTTAATAAATAAATAATGTTTTACCTTTGAAAGCTCTGCACAGAAGGACGAATACAAAAACTATCGAGGCGAAGCCTCTGGTTTGGATCTTCTTCGCCATTCTGGTTGCCTGTTAACGTGGCCTAGTTCTATCTCACTATACTCGGCGCTTATTCCTTCACTTGCATCTTGTGTTTCACTCGCACACTACTCGGCACAACACTCGCATACTAATAATACTGTAGTCATTGGTTCATATAGTATTACGTGCACTCATTTTACACTGTACTCCTGAAATAACACAAACTCTACCGGCCTGAAAATTACTGAAAGGATTTGATAGCACGAATTTGAAATACATAACAATCAATATAATTTATATTTGAAGCACTCACTTTGTGATTTTTCATTTTTAAATTAAAATGTAACTTTGTATAAAAATCACTACAAATACCTCATAAAAACTAAATTATAATGTCTTCTTTGTCAAGATAAAGAAGCGGTTAGCTTCGAAACCGGTAGACATTAAAATTAAGTTATAAAATATTTATAGTGATTTTAATACAAAGTTACATTTTAATTATACATAACAATCATTTTATAAAATAAAGATGGTCAGATTTGAATCAATAGTACATATTTGAAACGCATAACAATTATTTTGTAAAGTGCTTGGTTTGTGCTCAGTCAGTCGATTGAAATGTATATTTAGTCGATTTCGAAATCTATCGTGAATTAAATTCTCATTGCATGATATGAAGTAATGTTGATCTGTCACTTGTTCTACCATCGCTAGTCGGCGTTTTCCATAAAACCTTATGAATCTCCAGAACAAATTAAGCTTCATGTAATTTAATGTTAAATGTAACTGATGATACTCTTTTTTTACCCCTATCTGCAACGAACTGGTCTAAAGGACATAACATCGAATCGATGCGATGTTAAGTTGATTGTTAACTTTATTAAAGAAGGTGATCAGTCCGGTCTAGATATAAAAAAAATGAGTAAACTGTATTTTAATGAACACAGACGAGTAAAGAAACAAGATGAAAAGAAATTTAAGAGAAATATAGTAAGTAGGAAAAAAGAACGAAAGCGATAAGTAGGACCTTCGAGGTGCACACTATTACTCTAACTAGCTTGTGTCACTGCTCTATGCACCATTTGGGTGCAGATGGCGGTGAAAAGAAGAAAAAGAGAAAAAGTATATTTTTACGTTTTATAATGTATTAAATAAAGTATATTTTGCAAATGTGAACGGTAGAACAGAATGAGGATAACCCAAAAAGACTGCACGACTTGATCAGAACTCAAAATAAGGTGGTGTCTACGCAATCGGAGGGCATGTATAACTAAATGTATGGACGTGAAGGAAGCTAGGAATGTATGTCAGGACAGAAGAGTGCGGCGTTTTATCCTCTTTGACTCCGTAGTGTAAGTCAGCACGCTCGACTACCGTACTGGAGGTCCCGGGTTCAATTCCCAGGGGGGTTGGGGGGGTGAAAATAAATATTAGTGATTTTACACTCTAATATTTATTTATTACTGCCCTGGATTGGTCTCTGAAGCGATAATCTTTCCTTCATGTGTTAACTAACAATCAAGAAAGCCATGACGCCGCTTCTCCGCAGGGGTAGGCAGAGAGAATAGAACGCCAAACCGCTCTATCTTTTGCAAATATTCCTCGTTTCTTTCATAATCATGCTTCTCTTCATACATCAAGATAATACTGCGTTTATATGATACAGGCTCTGCACCGTCGGGTGCAGATGAGGGTTTGAATAAGTGTAATGCATTTAACTTCATACTATTTCTGTGAGCCTCATTGGCGAGTTATTTAAAATAGGTATCAAATTATGGTATAGTGAGCTCGAACATTAAAAAAAAGTTGATGATGCAGTGCCCTATGCACCATCGTGTGTGGAAAGGGGTTTGAAGAAGTATCATGCATTTAATTTCATTTGATTAAATAAAAAGAGAAATATTTGTGTTTCAATTATTAGCTGTAACTATGAACTTACAGGGCTGATTATTAAAAATAGGTATCGAATTGTGATACTGAGTTTGATGCAGTGCCCTACGCACTATCGGGTGCGGATGAGGGTTCGAAAAAGTATAATGCATTTAAATTTTTTTCTTTCAATAAAAATAAAAAAATAATTAAAATGTAACTTTATTTTAAAATCACTTAAGTGATTTTAAATAAAACCAAGTTACATTTTAATTAAAAAATGGAAAAGTTATTGCTTCAAATAAAAATTATATAATAAAAAGTGAAATATTTGTGATTGTTATTAACAAAAATACTTCAATTTCATACTATTTTTTTGAGCCTTTGCGGCTTATTATTAAAAATAGCCATCAAATTGTGGTAGAGTGGATTTAAACTTGGTTGAACATTTAAAAAGATTGATTCGTTTACCGCAAAGTATCGCACAGGCGGCGACACGACCATCGCCAAAACAAACAGGCCTCCGCGTAAAAACGCAGCCTGGGCGGATCGCGCAACACTCGCCACTTGTTGGCTTGCACCCCTCTCTCCCGCCGCCCTCTCGACCCGGGGATGCGCAGCAACTGGGCGACGGAGGCTTCCGCGGCCGGCGGCGGCAGGCGAACAACTGCCCGCCCTGGGCTCAGCTCCGGAGCGCCGGGGCGCCGCGTGCCCGTGCGACGCGATTTATGCCGGCTGTTGCGTCGACGCTCGTTCCGCGATCGAAATTTACGAACTGTGTCACTCCGCGTAGCGATACGGACGTAACAATATTTTGAATATCGTATTTTTATATTTATTTTATTGGAAAACAGTAAAGAACTTCATTTAAATAAAAAAACCTTAAGCGGTTTGATAGGCTTTCACTAACATATATTTTAAGGGATATTTTTATATTAATAATGAAACATTTACTGATTAACATTTTACAATTTCAAGAATTTATTTTAACTCAAAATATTTTATTTTATAAATTGGTTCGCCAGTCATTTTGTGGTAACATCTAATCATTTATAATTTAAGTTTAACTTGATCATATAAAAATTAAAAACTTTTATATTACAACTTATTGATTTTTATTTCATTACACACGATTAGTTTTGAAAACTGCAGATATTTTCATTAACAGATAATTACGTTTTTTTTTATAATAACCTGTTAATGAAACATCTGTAGCTTTTGTTACTGGCCGTGTGTAATGAAACAAAACTCAATAGGTAAGTGGTATTATACAAATCAATAAAATCAATCAATAAAATTAATTTTTAAAAATCTCATGGCATCCCACAAAATTAATGCCGAATCATTAAAAAAAAAGTTTTCATTTGTAAATACCACTTTTATATTATATTGAAAAGTTGTTTTACCAATAAAAAAATGGGTTTAAACAAATAGGTTTTACTTTTTCAATAAAGAAAACCTTCCAAAACGATCGTCATACTTATACATTTGAAATCCACCTTTTTTATTGTCATACGGATTATTTTCTTAGCTACATGTAACTTTTTATTTTATTTGTGGTTTTATTCCTAAATGAAATAAATTGAAAACAACTAAAAGGCTTAGTCTATTCGTTTCTAAACTATATAAATTTTTTGAGAAATATGATGATATATAAAAATTAAATACCTGTGACCACATTTGAGTTTGTTAATGTAAACACGACTAATGAGAAAGATATTTTTTTAAAATTTTATTTACATTTTTGAAAATTGTTTATCCATTTATTTCATAGAAACAGACAAGATTTTTACTATATATATTACGGCTCTTTAGGCATGGCCTGTGTTGAGCCGAAATACTTACATGTTAAAATAATTTTTATTTTTTATTATTATTTGTTTTTGTTTTAATTATTAGATTATCTACAGTACATACAAAAGATACAATAACAACAACAAGGTTTTACAATTAAATAATTACACCTGGACTTTAATTAATTCACTTTCTAGCTTGTCCCTTCCAACGAGAAGCAACCATCGACGGACACTGTTTTTAAAGACATGATCACTACTGGAATTCTTAATGCTTACGGGCAGCAAATTAAATATCTTTGGCGTAAGGAATGAAAATGTTTTTCGCAATAAATTTCAATAAAACAGGCAAAAATACAAATAAACACATCCTTTAACGATTTTTTATTTATTTTTTGAAACTAGTCGTGTTCGCATTGATAAGATTAAAAGTGATATTAAATTATTAATTTTTTTCTGTTTTTATTTAAATTTACAAATTTTAATCTATTATTTATTAAGATCAAATATTTGTTTGTTTGCTCTCTTCAGTCATTCGAAAAACTAATTTTAAAAACGGAGATTTTTAGGATAAGAAAAAAAATTAAACGGTTATAATATCACACATCAAGAGTTTGATGTATTTATTTATTATAAAGTATAAACTCGCGAGAAAGAGATAAAGAATAAATTTTTTAATCAGTATGAAGCTGCTGAAATAAATAAAGGCTTTTTTGATTTCTAACGTACCTTTATAAACTACTTATATAATATTCCGTATTGAATATATTTTGTTTTTTTTTCTTTTTATCTTGAACTAGCGATAAATTAATGTTAATAAATACGATTCAGGAGCATCTTATCTTCAATGTTTATTCAATACCAATAATGAATCGTAGGTTTTATGCCATTATCGAGAATCTGTTTTTAAATTAAAGGCTTGAATATTAAAATTAGAATTTAATACTAGTTTCAGTTTATTAAACCAGCTTAAAAAAATAGTTCCAACATGGAATTACAAATAACAAGTATTATTTCATACTATGGTTGAGTTTTCCTTCATAATTTTCTCAGTAAAAATTCTGCTTTGTAACCTAGTTCACTAAGATTTTATCCAATACTTTTTCAACTTTTTTATTTAAATTTATTATTGCGTCATAATGCGTGGTTCATACATAATAAATATTTGTATATTTTTTAATTCTTCAATGTAAACGAAATTCTGATAGTGGTAAAGTTTGAAGTTTTAAACTGTATAACTTTTTGATTTAGTCAAATTTAAAAAATATTTTTATAATATATACATTTAAAAAGTATTTTTATGTTGATAACATAAAATGGCTAGTGGAAGGGCTTGGAATTAAAACAGTGCTCAAGTATCGGCTGCCGTATTCCGAGCGTCACCTTTCGCAGGGTGGAATATTAATTATTTTGTTGAATTAAAAGATGTGATGTGTTTCGAGAACTCCTTCTGAAACTGATTCGGAATTTTAATACGGTATTTTCATACTTAAGGGTTTCTTAGTAATCAAAGAGAGTCCGTTGGTGGTTTTCAATATTAAACAAAATTTGTTTTGTAGGAAATCATTTCTTTTGTAAAATTATGGAAAACATTTTTATTATTTCTTCATTCGTTGAATATTTAAGATAATGGCTTGTATTTCCAAGAATCTCGTTGTTTGAGTTAAAAGTCAAAATGATTTCATTTGTATTTTTTTTTTTAAAGTTAAAGATCAAAAACGCTTTTGTTACTTCTGAATGTAAGATGATTTGGACAGCAGTGTGTCTGCTGCGCAGGTAAAATTATTATCGCCCGTAGTTATTTTATATTATTTTATATATTTATGAACATTTCAATGAAAAAATAAATCGTATTACAAAATATAATAATAATAATAATAAAACCCTTATCCGCACCCCAATGGTGCATAGGGCACTGCTTCATATGAACACAGTGTTATCTTGATCGTTTACACACGAAGGAAAGGTGATCAGCCCTCCGCTTCAGGTACCAGTCCAGGGTAATATTGAATAAATATTACAGTGAAAAAATCACTTTTATTTATTTGACCCCCCTGGGAATCGAACCCGGGACCTCCAGAACGGAAGCCGAGCGTGCTGACCATTACACTACAGAGGCGGACATTACAAAATATAATATAACAAATTTAAGTAAAATATTTAATTTTTTTACTAAGCTTCATCTAGCAGCAATAGTAATACGTACATAAAAAATATCGCTGATATATTTTTTAATTGATTAATAATAAAGTAAATGAACATGATAATATTGAAATATGATTAAAAACTATTTTTTAAAACGACCACTTTTTTGAGTTAAGTAATATAAACATGATTAATTTCGGAAACTAAACTTTGCGCCTGTTGATGAAAATATCCGTTGTTTTCCAAACTAGTCGTGTTTACATTAAAGTGGCCAAAACATTTATTTTTATATTTAAATACATAGTTTAAATTGTAGCATTATTTTTTGTTAAATAAACATTAAATTAAATTATTTAAAAAAAAATAATACTATTGATTGACTTAAAGTTTTGTATGAAATTTTATTTTAAAAAGAAAAAAATATAGTTTACAATATTCATGTTTTATCGATTTTACATGAGTTTTGTGGTACATAATTTGACATTTATTCATGAATGTGACAGAAGTAAGGTTTTATAACAAAAATAAACAAAAATTTATATATGCTTTACCTGCTTGATTTAGCTTGATATATAGGACCTGAGTCGGGTGGTCTCTGAGGAAAACGATCACTTGATGAATGGCTTTAGAATTTACGGTAAACATTGGATTTTCCAACTGTTAGTAGCGACATTGCACTAAAAGCAAAAAAAGCTCGAAAGCCTGAAAAGCAAAGTACGGAGAAAACGTGACATTTATTCAAAAGCACATTATTTACATATCGCTCACTCTTTTCAACAACGTCAAAAAAAAAAACTAGATTTTTCAGGATATCGTTTTTAAAGTTTAAAAATATAATAAAATGTATTAAAAATAAATATCAAGCCACTATTGAACTTTTTACTGTGCAACAGATCTTTTAAGGTAAAACCTGAATGTTTTTTCTCCATTTGAAAAATGTTTAGTTTATTTAAAAAAAAAAAAATATATTAAACAATACCATTTCTTCAAAATGCAAAAAAAAACACTTTCTGCCCTGTAGCGGGTAAATAATAAGTTTAAAAAATGCCGCTTTTGCTGGGATATAGAACGTTTTCTAGGCATTCCGAAAACATGCACAACTGAAAATTGACGATTTTTGATATATGACGTGAAAAAATTGAGCAATTTGTGAAAAGCATCTTTGGATTTCTTTTCAAAATGTATGATTTTAAATTACTACCTTTATTTTCAATGAAGATTTTGAGTTAATGATTCTGCTAGTTAATTCCGTAAATACGGTTAGTACTTTTGAGATTAATTTTCTATTTTTTTGTATTTTTATGTATATTTCTACAAAACTGATATGTTATAATTTTAAACTTTACACTAATGGAATAAACTGGTTGTTCAACTAAATATATGCGAAATATATATGATTACTACAAATAAAAAAATATACTTTTGAATATTTTATTTCACATTTTTTTATTATAAAAATCATTGGAAAAACTTTTGAAACAAAAAAAAAATACTTGAAATAAACATATTATTTATTAAAAAATACCCTCATTTTAAAAATGGTTTACTTATAAATAAATTCAGATGTATTTAGAAATAAAATTCACTTTAATACAAATAATTCTTAAAATCTATTGTGATATGTGTTTCGATGCATTCAGCATTATTTTCAATTAATGAAATTTTATATAAGATGATCCTTCTTTCAAAACATTATAATTACTGTGTAAAAAAAAACAAGCTAATTTAAATGAAAATTCCTTCAAAGGCAATATTGCTATTCTATTAAAATTCTCTTATGAAATAGATGATGTATCAGTCTTAATACACCAACTAATTCAAATAAGGATTTTAATAACAGCAAAACAGTCTTTCTTTGTTGGTTTAAATCAAGCGGTTGATTACTATTCCGTAGCATGCGCCACGAACCACTTCATCCGATTTTAGTTACGAGATGGAGTGACTTGGGACTTTCTATGAGTCAAATTTACATGCAGCTTTGAATAAACATAATATTCACTAACTAGGCAGATTGGGTAAACACGAAATAATCAAGAAACTCCATAGAATGGTGCTTCTCAGATATTGCAATTAATATTGGTATTGTTTTACTCTGCAAAATAGTGCTGCATACATCTGACGTATTTATTTGAAAAACAATGCATGTCAAAATGGTGATATTATTTTAGTTATTTATGTCTTCAAGACTATAAATGTATGAAACTCGTGTATAAATAGAAGGAAAATGAAAGTTTTGCTAAGCTGATGAGTGGATGGTTTAACTAATTGAACATCTGTTGTGTATTTTAAACGCATTGTTAACTTTGTCGTATGGTAGTATAACTCTCTTTTTATCATTCATTGTTCACTTCCCGTAATACCACTTAAAATCTCTACTTAATGAATACCAGTTGCGGAATAACCATTCCTTCATTAGTTCAACTATAAACTACAGTTGACCTGATGAATGAATGGTTATTCCAAAACCAGTAGTCTTAAAGTAGAGTTTTTAAGTAGTATTACATAAAGTGAACTACGAATGATATAAAGAGTGGTTAATTGAACATTCCTCATTTGTTTAAATTCTTTTGTTTACACATTTCATGGTATATGCATTTATTTATTTATGTTTAAAACAAAAACGAAAAATCCACATAAACACAGCCTATGCGTGTAAGTAAACAATATAATACAATATATGTAACACTATGATATAAAGTTGATTGATACATAATTTTAAAACAAAAAATAGGTGAAAAGCAAAATAAAAAGTGGAAAATTAAGAAAAATAATATTCTAGCTGTACCCGGCCATGCGTTGCTGTTGCTCAGTCTGGTGAAATGGAAAATAAAAAACAAATAAGCTTAAAAAAAATTAACTACACTTTGAATTATTCTCATTATGCACACATTATTGTTTATTTCCCCTTGAAAACTATTTTCCACATTATTTTTTTTATTTCACCATTTTGACAGTTGAAAAAACAGTATAATCTCACATCGTTTGTTTTCAATTCAATTTCATTCCAAATTCTCAAATGTACAAAAACGTGATTTATTTGATGAGCGTATGAATAAATTAAACCTACCTATGACAACCGATATAGGCATATTCGAATCAATCAGGACGAACTTTTACAAAAAATTGAATTTGGAACGAAAACCTAACAACTAAAAGAAGTGAGATTCATTTACAACTAAAGTTTTATTTGGTAAATACCAACATTTATTAAAAGCTTTTGTGACATGTATTTCGATGCATCCGCATCATTTTCAAACACCTTGTGTGAAACTAAGTCTAATATTTAGAGTTGTGTCCTTAGGACGTTGAAGAGAGAAGAGCGGGTAGGAGGTGTTTCTTATTTTTATTTATTTACTTTTTTATAAATGTCGCAGTTATTTGGATTATTTTGTGATTAAAAGAAATTGTGTAAAATGCTAGTTTTATATAATGTAATGACGATTTTTTTTGGTTATTTTATATGATGTTTGTTTTATGTTTATGATATATTTACCGCGTAAAATAAAATAAAAAAATGGATATATCGTTGTCGTACAGGAAAAAAGTGACCAACTATCAAAACGTAAAAGGTTCAGGAGGGCCATTTAAGTTACGTTTGCTTGGCAAGAAAATAAATATTAATGCAGTAAGTTATTTTTAGCAAGTCAATATATTATACTTCCGAGTTTAAAATCCATTGGGATTTTTTTCAGGGTAATATTAAGCTAGTAAGATATCAAATAGTCAATGATGACGTTTTTGTAAAAAATGCACTTGGTCTCTTTCTCTTGTATGACAACGATATATGACCACAAAGTAACTTCCGAATCAATAAATAAAATTTGAAGTAAGTTTTTTTTGTTTCCAAATATCGAAATGGTGTTACAAATTATTTATATATGAAATGTTGAAATCAAACGATGATTTTTGAGTTGATTGAGTTGATTCTACCAAATTGTATTTTATTGTTTAAAAAAAACAATTAAAAATAAATTTACATAAATTATTTTGCCTTGTTATGGCATTTTCAAAATGCCAAGAGGCGGAACTTATCGAAAATTATTTTTATGTGTTTAAAAAAATACAGTTTAGTACATTCAAAAATCAGTGTTTGTTTAAACATTAAATATATAAATTAAAATGGAGTATTACAAATTCAACGCCAAATCTTTGAATATTACTTATTTTTACAAATTATTCCTTATTTTTATGTTTTTTTTACATCAATTTCAGTTATTTACAAAATAAAAAGTTATTTCTGACGTGGTTATGACGGCAAGCATATGGGTTAAGTTTACTAAAATTTAACTATTGGATACAAGAGGATTAAAATACGTTTTGAATCCTCGAATATAATGTAGCGTAATAGAAGTCTATTGTATGCTTTAATGCAGATTAAATTCATGGGCTGGCTTATAATTGAGATTAAGTTCAAAGCTTATACGAAATTTCTAACCCATACCGTGTATTAAAAAGGCCTTAACGTGATTTACTATGCATTATTTATCTTCTAAAATATTTAATAAATATTTTTTGACAGAATTATTCATGTATATACCAGACGGGTTCCGTAGATACATAAAGTGGATAATTGAATTCTTTGTGGTTACTGTAATGTTCCTTCTGATGGAAAAAATCCATGCTTAAAAAATAACATTTGTCTAGTTGAAAAAATAATGTTCTAAATATTTTCAGTGTATCCAAATCTTTTTCACAAAATCTGGATAAAGCTTTATTCATGAGTTAAATCAAGTTTTTTTTTATTGATGACTTTACGTAGATGAAGAAGAATATGAAATTCTGGGCATTTAAGAGGCAAACGCCGTGCTTTTAAGCGATCATTTTAAGTATTTAATTTTTATTATTTTTAATTACTTTTAATTATTTTTATTTTATTTTTTGATATCTCAACAAAGACGAAGAAGAATATGGAGCTCAAGGCATTTACGAGGCTTACGACCGTCATTGGCCAATTCTACCCATGATTGACAACCACACACCCGCCTCGACTTTGATTGAACTTTGTAAGACACGTGAATGTCAAGATATCCACTTTATAAACGTAAACATTGACAATTTTATTAATGATTGACAACCGTTTAACTCGAATTAGATCTTTTATTTATGCTTCAATGGAAAACATTTTTATAAAGGTCTCATGGTTAAAAAAAAACTTGCTTAAGTCAACCACAGATAGTGCCATAGAAGTGGCATGCGCAAAATGTTTTCTTACAATCTATTTTGACCCATAGGGCGCTTGTCCACTACCCGGAATTACACGGAATTTTACCGTCCGGCACGTCAGTTAGCGTTTTTTAAACGATGATTGGCTTGGATTGGCTTGTGCTTTTGTCCATATTTCTTCGGATCGATGCTTTTGATCAGTGCTACGCTAAACTGTCGTAGTCGTTTTCATTTTTCAAAACCGGACTGCTGGACGGTGAAATCCCGTGTAGTGGACAAACGCTCATATTTTGATACATTCCGTATCATTTTCAAATATCGTATTGTGTCCTTGGACGTTGAATGATGGATGTTTGAAAAGGTTACAGAATGCATCGAAACACGTGTTACAATAAATTTTAAGCAAAAGTGGAATTTGAAGGAAAGTTTAAATAAAAAAGGTGTTTGAGAATGCCACACCAAAGCAAACTGACCCTTTAAACCAATCAAACTTCTCTCTAACCACAGCCCACTGTCGTGCTCCGTTATCATAATGACATCGTTATTTTGTAGGCAAATAGTAGTTTCATGGCAGATGGGGGTGCTTGCATCAAACTTTATAGGGGTAGGTGATACTACCCATTCAATTCATACCTCGATCTTCAGTTCCTAGTGCGCGGGAAGCTCGTCTGAATTATTTATGAAGCCTCACGCGAGGCAAGTATATACATAGTAAACTGGTGCTATCAAAATAACGTATTAGTTTCACGTCACTCATAAAAAGGTTCAAAGAATTTTATTTTGTTTTATTTATTATTGTTTTCCTTAACGTTTTGTATTATAATATAATCTATTTTAATGTAACTTTCAGTATTCGCGAAATTCACAATTTACATCATAATCATTTTTTTTTCTTCTCAATGATATCCTAACGTTAATGAAGAAATATATGTTTATTCGGATTTTTAAAAAAGATAACGACCTTTCATTTAATTAAATTTATATATTTAAATTTCATGCACAGAAAATAAATAAGTACATTAGCGGGCTGATTGCTAAAAAGCAATACGTTATCCATGTTAATTTACCAATATTTAATTAGATTTAAGTTTTGTACTGAAAACTCATTAATTCTTGGTAGAACTGTATTTTACAGAGTAAAATAACAACTATGTGGTTTTATCTAAATAAATTTTATTTAACGAGCTAGTAAAATAAAATTTATGTGAAAAAATACTTTCTACAAACATAGTTGTTATTTTATTTTATATATCAATATTTTGTTAGTGTTTATATTAATAACTTTTAAATCGCTAGACTTGCACTAAGCCTAAATTCTTATTTTTTAAATAAAATAAGTACAAAATAATCGATTGCTTGATTCTTCAAGGATATAATTATTTTCCAGAGAAAAATGTACCATGACTATGCCGAATTTTTTTCAGGACAATTTTTTTTTTACAAAAAGTTAGTAAACATATTAACGACAAACATGAAAGTCTTCCATAGTGTGATGTAGAAGGAAGTCTGAAAGTCCTGGTTCAATTTTCAAAGGAGTCAAAATAAATATTTTTCTTTAAAAGAGTTTTTTCATGCTTAAATTTATTTAATACTATCCTAGACTGGTACCGTAGAACGGGGCTACTTGAACTTTTATCTGTTACTTGAGCCCAGTGCAAAATATAAATAAATCTGTATTTATTCTACAATAATGAATATATCGACATGATTCATTGTTTCCCTGAAAGGTGACACTTATTGTTACGATACTTCGATCGATACCCCGATCTATATATTTTTTTGTACTGAGCTCAAGTAACAAATCAAAGTTCAAGTAGCCCCATTCTACGGTACCTAAGGTGTAGGACTAATCACTTTGCCTTTATATAATTAACGATCATATAATAAAATAATGACAATATTGTTTTTTCTACGTAAATTTTATTTGACCACCAATCGGGTTTCGTCGTAACCGACATCGACAGACCAGTCTGATGATGTCTAAACTATACATAATTGATGTGAAAACTGTGTATTTGTTATTTTATTCTATAAAATGCAGTTCCACCAAGAAATGTCAGTACAAAACTTGAATCTAATAAACGATATATTAAATATTGGATACGGATAAGGGTCAGTGGGAGTAATAGTAACAATAAAAATCAAGATTTGATCAACGAAGTCTTAAAGTAATTTTTATAAAATAAAACAACTTTATTTTTAACCACTTTTTTTATTGGTACACTTCTTCTCCAACCGGTTTCGACAAGAACTGTGTCTTAATCAGGGTTTATGTACTAATTCTAAAACATTGAAATAGGTACTCATAGTTATGGTAGGTGAGTGGGCGGGTTCAATCCTTCCCTTGGATGAGTATTTCAATGTTTTAGAATTAGTACACAAACCCTGATGATGACAAGGTTCTTGTCGAAACCGGTTGGAGAAGAAGTGTAAAAAAAAAGTGGTTAAAACAAAGTTGTTTTATTTTATAAGGTTTATAAAATGTGCCACAAAGTATCTGAGAAAAACATTCAAGAAATTAAAGTACAATAATTTACTGAAAACAAATTAGTGGCACATTTAAATGGCTATTTTACGACCTTTATGTAAGGGTTTAATGTAAGAGAGTGAGAAACCAAAAGGTTTATAGTTTTTGAGAAACATAAAATGATCGTTTAAATATGGGATGTGTCCAAAGATGCACAGCCTGCTCTTAATCATAAGACATAATACGTTGGTTTACATTTAGAAAATAAAAGGATTTTTCATTGGAAAATTTGGTATTTTTACTAAAAGCCCTGATTTTCTCTGAGCCTTTAAGTTCAGAGTTCCTGTATGTGTGTATCCGTAACGTCCTTCTCTCAGGTATATAGGTTCCGTGTTTATGATTTTATCAAAGTCCTTTACCGTTACTTCCGACGAAGATTTAGAAGTGCTAATCTCGTTCATGTTTTCAAGATAAACATACTAACATCATATGTATTAAGAAATGCTTAACAGAATTTAATGGTTCACTTATTTATCAATCTTTGATATTAATAAGGGCTAAAATAAAAATATAAGGGTAAATATAGAAAGAAAATTCATTTTGAAAATATCACTAGACATTTTATTAAAAGCGTGTGCTATTCTCATGTTAGTATTTAGTAGATGGGCGGAGCTAAATTTCTCATCAGCATTAATTTTCTTCAACGTGTTTTTGTAAGGGAACATTAAAATTTCAAATTTGAGAAAACATGAAATTTGAATATGGAAAACCTGTTTATATTTTTCTTCCCAAAAAGTTCTCAGTAGTATTATAATCTTAAAATTTCGCTCATACAAAAATCAAAATTTGTCTGAAAAATAAAACTTTTTTGGTTTTAAACTGAATTTTACGAATCTTCTTAAATCATAAAGTGAAAGATTTTCTATTTTTACTCAACTAATAATTTTTCAATAAATATTATATATTTAAGACTTTCTTCAATACGTTGTTTTAGAATTTATTGATTTGGATGATGCCAGTATACGGAACTGGTGATATTATTAGTATTTCTCTTATTTATTATTATTATTATTTATTAATATTATTATTATTATTATTATTATCTCTTATTTATTTATTATTTCTATATTTCCACCGATTTCTCTTTAGGGTAAACAGAGAGCATAGAACGCTAAAACAATGTTTTCACAAAAGTTCTTTGCCTCTTCTACATTCACGCATTTCTAATTATTCCGATTCCTGATCTGTTGAACTTCAATTATTACAGGTACTTAATCATATCAGTTGAACACTGCAATATATCGTTCCGAACATTTTTTATTTGTTGCCGACGAATGTTAGAGGTCAAAATAAAATATGGAACAAAGGCAAAATAAAGGAATGGGTAAATGATCAAGAGTTAATGTTATGAAAATTTTTGAATGTATACATTCTTAATTTTTCTCTTTTTGTTTGTTAAAAATTGTGATTGAAATAAATGTATACAATATATGTAAGTAAAAAAAATATCTTTTTTCCCGGTCTTTTTCCGCTTCTGTTTCCAACAATAGATATTTATTTGAACATTCTTTCTCACTATTCCATTCCACAAATCAAAACTATTTCAGCATAATTAATATTATTTTTTTGATTTATATTTATTATTATTGACAATGCTTATCTTATCCTTGCATTATTTCATTATTTCACGATTCAAATATCTTTAATATACCAATAAAATATACTGCTTTCAGTCTACTATCGTCTATCTTTTGCTAACTCCAGGCTTCACTTTTTTTCATGAGGGTTGGTACTAGGACTCCGTTGTAGACTGCTATTACATGTTTCGTTGTTGGACATTACTAAAACTGCTCTTTTTACATTGTTTCCATTGAAATATTACTATACAATGTATGTAATTATTAGATATTATTGTGATATGCTAATTTATATTTTTAATTGTCAATTTTTTTAAAATAGAATTTAGTTGTCAATTTTTGTTATCCATTTATCTGATTATTCGTTTGTATTGATGATTACCTTTATACTGAATTTTATGAGTATTAGGTACAAACTAAAAAAAAACTTTAAAGCAATTAAAAAAATACTTCCATAAATGGCAACCCAGAAGTGTGTACAGTAAATGTTAAGTATTTTTGTCACTTTAAATATAAACAACCTTATAATTTGTGTAGTATTGTCGTTATATATGGTTAGAATGGCGAATATATCGCTCACTCTTTTCAAGAACGTCATAAATCAAAAATCGTAAATTTTCAGTTGTGCATGTTTTCAGAATGCCCAGAAAATGTACTATATTCCATCAAAAGAGAGATATTTTAAACTTAATATTTACCCCATACAAGGCAGAAAGTGTTGTTTTTGCATTTTAAAGAAAAGTTATTGTTTCATTATTTTTTTAAATACACTAAATATTTTTCAAATGGAGAAAAAACCCTAACGTTTTACCCAAAAAAAACAGTTGCACAGTAAAAATTTCAATAAGTGGCTTGATATTTATTTTTAATACATTGTATTATATTTTTAAAATTTAAAAACGTTTTCCTGAAAAATCAAGTTTCTTGATTTATGACGTTCTTGAAAGGAGTGAGCGAAATATCAAAATAATTTTTTTATGAGGATACGAGAGCTCGTATCGTTGATTGATGTAAGCAAAATGGTTTTTAAAATAATTCAAATAAAAATTTAGATAATTTTTTTTTATTATTTGAAAGACTGATAAAGATTGATTGAATCAATTCCTGAAAAAAACTAAAGAACCTTACTGTTGGAAATAAATTTTATAAGCCCATTATCATTGACCGTATAAACCCTCGTCATCCCTTTAAATAAATAAAAAACCTTCTTAAAATATCACGTGGGTATTCTATAAATTTGGAAGATTTATTTTGATTTATATTAAGTATATAAGATAAAAAACTTTTTAAGGGAGGTTTATACCGTGATGGTCGAATAAATACAATTTTATGTACATAAATAAATACGTTGTCCGCCTCCGTAGTGTAATGGTCAGCATGCTCAGCTACCGTTCTGGAGGTCCCGGGCTCGATGCCCAGGGGGGTTTAATAAATATAAGTGATTTTTTCACTCTAATATTTATTCAATATTACACTGGACTGGTACCTGAAGTGGAGGGCTGATCACCTTTCCTTCATGTGCAATCGATCGAGATAACACTGCGTTTATATGAAACAGAGCCCTATACACCATTGGGGTGCAAATAAGGGTTTTATTATTATTAAATAAATACGTTAATGTATGTTTGTTCAAAATTTTAAATCTATGAAACAGAATTGATGTTAAGAAAAAATGTATAATAAATATTATACAAATTTTCAGTGCCCAAATTACAACTCCAGTCTATCAAAAATATGTTTTTGTGTTAGAACATCTGATATTAAAAAAATACTCACAACTATATCTGAAAAATACTTTCTTAATACCACTTATACAAACATCATAAAACACCCATAGAACCACTAGATCAACTTCGCGGAAACAAATCAAACACATAGCAATCGATCAACCGAACTTTGAGCATTACTCAAAAAAGGTTCCTTTATATGGGTTTTGACATTGAATAACGAAACTTTGTATAAAAGAGTTATCAATAAATGAATGACCGAGGTAGGTACAAACGAAATATATCGTGTCATGATTGCATAACGTTTCACAGACAAGTTAACAAAAATAAATTCGTCATAAATCAAAAATCGTCAATTTTCAGTTGTGCATGTTTTCGGAATGCCCAGAAAATGTACTATATCCCAGCAAAAGAGGCATATTTTTATCTTAATATTTACCCGCTACAGGGCAGAAAGTGTTGTTCAATTTTTTTTTAAATACACTAAATATTTTTCAAATGGAGAAAAAACATTCTGGTTTTAGCTAAAAACATGTGTTGCACAGTAAAAAGTTCAGTAAGTTGCTTGATATTTATTTTTAATACATTGTATCATATTTTCAAAGTTTAAAAACGATCTCCTGAAAAATCAAGTATTTCGATTTATGACGTTCTTGAAAGGAGTGAGCGATGTGTCCTCAGAAATTCTGTGAGGACTATATTATAAATGCGTGCATGTACTCGTATGTTTGTAACTGTATCAATGAAAATTGTTTAAGACATGTAATAAAATGATGGGATCTATTTAAAACTACCCATCTCCATTATCCATTTGTGAACTGTTTTTTTATACTTTATTATTTTTAAACGACTTTATGGAAAATGGAAGCAGGTTACTCGACTTTACTGCATAAAAATCAAAGTTCTTTTGATCAAAAGAGGTATGTGTTAGTTTTTGTTTGATGTATTTCTATGCTTTATCTGTAGATCTTGTAATCTTGATCGTTTCCATAAAGTATGTAAATTATGATTTGTGTGCTTTGCTGGAATGTGCCATATATTATATTTGTATATGCTGTATATTACATTTTATGTGTGTACAGCATACATCTGAAATATGAATATTGTTAAAATATATATCTGGAAAAATATTTATCGATATTCGTAAAAACGTGAATATTTTAAAGAAGAATGAAAATATATTGACGGTCCCATTATAGTTATTGCTATAAATTTTGAATGATAAGTCTTTTGAACGGTATTTTTCAGGGGAGGTAAACTGATATACCTTTTATAGCTTTCGGTCGTCCTAGCAGGACTATAAATTCCCGGTTTATGAAAAGGGGTACGTAAGGTAAAATAAATTACAGACTTGAAAATTATTCCTGGAAAACCCGTCGCAGAAGAATGCCGATAATTCATTTGCGTCCAACGATAAAACTATAAATAAAAAAGTAGTTTACAAAAAGGATGAAAAAAATTAAAGGCTTGTGGCAAAATGCTTGCAAGAACATATTAATATGATTCCTGTTTTTAAATTGTTTGAAGTTATTTATATTCTTGCTGTAACCGGCCCCATGTTGTTGTTGCCAAGTATGATTGAAGGGAAAAATAGAAAAAATAGCACACATTTCAGATATGCTTAAATTCACAATTCTTTAAGGAACAATCTGTCCGCCAGGAATAATTTTAGTATTGGGTGTGTTGATATAATATTTAACAGATGGCGCTGCCATTGCAGTAATGTATATTTTTTTACTCACGCAGATATAAAAAAAACACATGCCTATTAGAATGCAACGTTATGACAAAATTTCAAAACAACAGATGATTTAAGATTTGGAAAAACTAATACTTACAAACAGTTCAAATACAAAATTATGTCCTGTATGACATCACATTTTTTTAAAGATTATTTATTTATTTTTTATAGAGTTTTTTTTTATTATTTACAAAAACTTCATTTTCTTACTATTTCTGTGAGACTAAGCTGCTCATTATTAGAAATAGGTATCAAATTGTGGTAGAGCGGGTTCGGACCGAGAAACTCTGACTCAAGAGAATACGACAATAACCACGGAAACATAACCCGACACTTATTGATTTCTTATATTAAAGGGTGTGAAGATTATATTTTTAATTTCACAATTAAATTGCCATTGCATAGGATTATTTTCTGTAATAAGGATTATTTTTTAAAATTCTTTGTAAATTCTTTGAGAAAAAAAATTGTAGTGCATTCGTTATTTACGGTTGATGACATCAAAATAGTGGATTTTGTATTATTTTATTTTATAAGTAATAAAAAGCATATACTCGTATCGTGGGTTCAGGGATAGTCACGTACACTGAATCTCCGATGTTACGGCACGTATTACTTTCCTAATTCTAGTAGATGAGGAATCACCATTGATCAGTATTTGTCGATCCCTGCCTGTATGCATTAGTACACATGCATAAATTCCCATTTCAGAGTCTCTATTCTCCAGTGTACTACGTTATATAAGTGTATGTTTTTTAAGGGATGGAAAGTTAATGATATACATTTTTTGACATCTCAACACCGATGAAGAAGAATTAATATGAATTCACATTTCATCTTTGTATGTTGAGATGTCAAAAAAATGTGTAAAATAACTCCTAAGTGGAGATAATCCAGATTTGTGAACAAGTATTTGGAAACGCTTAAAATGTTGTAGATAAATACTAAAAAAATGGAGAGTGAATGCTGTAAATAGTGTAAATGATGCACTTAAATCAGTTATAGGAAATAAGAACCAAGAAACAAAGTTTAAAAAATATGTTAAAAATGAAAGCATTAAAATAAAATTCATTAAAAATAAAAAAAACATATTTTCAGTACATATTCTGAGGACAAGATTCTTTAAATTTATACTTCTCTACATCGTAATTTATTGCATTTTCGTAAAAAGAATTAAAAACAATTGAACATTTAGAACTCTTCAAAAATTTATTCAAAATAAAAAACAAAAATTATGTTTGAAATAAAATAAGCGCTATTTTATATGAAAAATGCGTTACGATGAACGATTCTTATATGATATGTAATATTAAATAGAATACTCGGGAATTTGCCTTTTAATTTACAAATATTATAGCAAATATATTTACAGCTGGCATTCGTCTCTCTTATTTAATCAATTGGGACGAAGTTTCACCAAAAGTAAACACTTTAAACCTCACAGATATAAAAATTTACACTTAAACAAAAATATAATAATTCTTCTTTTTATTTTACACACATGTACAAATAAAAAAGAAAAAAACTAAACTGTTAAAAATAAATGCCAATTCCATAAAAATAAATATTAATAAGGAAAAAAGGATATACAATAATAACAGCGATAATTTAATTAGTTTAATTTAATTATATTTAATTAAATGCTCAGTATAATTTTCGAAAATTAATAAATTAACTAAGGTTACTTTATTAATTAAACCATATCCGCTGCCTAGGTGGAGCATATGGAGTCCACAAACTGTCTCCAGGCTTTTTTGTCAGCTGCCAGCTCCCTTGCATCCTCCCAAGTCAGATCCGCGTCCCGAAGTTCTGACGAGAACTGCCGACGAATTGTCAGCAGTGGTCGTCCTGGGCGGCGCGAACCTGATGCCTTATAAAAGAGGCAAGCTTGATTAAGGCTCTCAGGAGGCATGCGGAGTACATGACCAAGTCAACTGAATCGCCTTTTCTTGACGACAGTTGTGACCAAAATTTGCTGCGTCCTACGCCTTAACTCTTCATTCCTCACAAAGTCAAACCACCGCACGCCTAAAATAACTAATAAGGTAACTAAGTAATGTTTTTAATAAACGAAGAGTTTTACAGATACTTTTATAAAATGTTATTATAAGCAAGGAAATATTACATGTATAAAAAGAAAAGTGTTACGTTTTAATGAATCAATTTTTAAAAAATATGTTTAAAAAAATGTATGTATGTACGTCTTGTGAATAACGATTATTTTTAAGAGTAAAATAACCTTCAATCCAAGAAATTTACGATTTTTAACTGCTGCAATATTTTAATGGGAATAAAATACTCATGTGCTTAATCATAAGAGATCAGCATTTTATATGCATCCTTTTGTTTCCTGATATATATTAAGTATCCTGGCAAAGAAATGTCTAGCGCATAGTTGGCTTTTTAGAGATAAGTAAGCATTGTTCGGTAACTGCGAATGACGGAAGAAGATAGGGAATGTGAATTAATGTCAGTTTCTTTTGGAAGACACATGTCCGAGTTTTGAATAAAAAACAGTAATGGGATATTTCTGGTAAGGAAAATGCATTGTACGGACTGTGATGCAAATAACATACATGAGGTCGAAATGCATAGAATAAATGTACACAAGTGACCTTATTTTTAGTTAAACAACTTAAGGTTTGTTTTGATTTTTAAGTATTGGTAAGCTTTAATGTTGAAAAATAATAAAAACATGAATTTGGTGAGAAAAACGCATTGGCTCTTAAAGATTTATCTATCAACTTCAGTGCGAGATAGTTCTTACACTATGGACCATTGGCATCTTCAGGATGTACGATTATAAAATGTAGATATATTACTCTGGAAAGGTATAAGTAACCTGTTATCTTTTCAGAGACAAGTATTACTCAGTGTATTTCTTATATAAACATTTTGGTCTATTGGGGTTGTAAGGATTTCATTTTGAAATGAAAGAGTTTCATGTACTTCGTACCGTCAGTAACAGATACCATAAGTAAGAAACAGCAAGGAAAAAGGAATATAATGGAAATCTGTAAATACGGTAAAGAAAACCCGCTTTGTGAAATTATACACTGAAGCCTTAGGGAAAAAATACATCAGTATTCAAAGTTCTATATTTTTATTACAACACTTTTACCATGATTCGACCTTTGGATTATCCCTTAATGATCTATCAATAACAATAGACGTGATTTATATTTATTTATTAATCAAACATTTCAATTTCAGTCTAGTGTTTTGGCTACTATGCTGGAGGTCCTGGGTTCAGTTTCAGTAAGTAATTTTTCATTAAAATATTTACTCAATAAAGCTATGGACTAGTACCTGAAGTGCAGAAATTATCATTTTTTTAACAATTGTATTTAAAGATCAGGATAACACTGATCATATATGATTCAGTGCTTTATACACCAGCGGGTGCTTTTTGAGGGTAAGAAGCTGCTCATTATTATAAATATGTAGGTATCGAATTGTGGTTCAAAACCAATTTATTTAATCGTTAGATTTTGTGAGCACTTGTCGATTACCATATTCATAGTTTTTGAAGCTAGTCGTGTAAAATAAAAGAAAAATCAATTAGTAGTCTAATACTAGTGTTTAATTTTGAATATTCAAAGGTTAGGTTAGGTTAGGTTAACTACCATATGTATAGTTTTTGAAAACATATGTTAGGTCGATTAACATTTGTATAGTTTTGAAGCTAGTCGTGTAAAATAAAAGAAAAATTAATTAATAGTCTAATACTAGTGTTTAAATCTAAATATTCAAAGGTTAGGCCAAATGACAAAAGTTAAGGCAAAATTAATAAAAAACATCAACAAACTAAAGCTGGAGAGATATATAAACTAACAAAAGCAATGAAAACCATTCAAATTGGATAACCAAAATAACAGTTACTCATTAGAGACACATCAAGGGAGTAATGGTCCTAAAAACGTGCTTAATATTGTCAATTCTATTGGTTTTTCAATTAAATACTTTTCTTATAGATATAAGGTGAAATTTATTAAATCACTTTGAAACTGCCATAAAACATAAAAATAGAACAATAACGGAAAAATATAAGCAGGAATGACAAAAGTAACTTAATACCATTATCATGAAATATTAAACTGTATTTCTTTCATAAACTTCTTCGATAAAATGGGAAGGTAACAAAGAAAAAAACAATAT